>NC_137007.1:24241231-24281231 GCF_032717465.1 Coenobita brevimanus | reverse complement strand
TGCCATTGCCGCGCCAGTCATTGTTACTAATATTTACTTCAGAAGAGACTTTGTGTTGCCAGTGAGGAGAATCAGTAAAGAGTAAGCAAATGGTACTTCCAAACATCCGGTCTCTTACGGGGAAGGCAATACGTTACGAATATATGAGGGACAGTCTGCCTCGTTGGTATCATGATCTCTCTCTCTCTCTCTCTCTCGGGTAATGTATGTGTCTCCTCATTTGTAGTAATTCTGCGGGTCTTAATGCCTGAGCCCCGCCGCACCTGCATACAGGCGAGTAAGTACTAAATGGTAAATGCCAGGGGATGAAATACATGGCTTGACGGAGGGAGAGAGAGAGAGAGAGAGAGAGAGAGAGAGTCGTTTAGAATCTTCCAGGTATTTCAAATGGCAGGAGGTCGCTTTATTAGTGGAATCAATATATATCCTATGATAGTTACGGTTATATTATTATAGACATAAAAGAAACTGTTGATAAAAAGAGCCAGGGACGAAAGTGCACCAGAAACAGTCGGAATAAGATCGAGACAGTACAGCGACATGTAATCCCATCTCCACATTTTTTGGCTTGCTCTTGCGTACTGCATCGTTGATCAATAGTTCATTATCAAGAAACTTTTCGAGTGCACTTATGCTGCACCATAGTGGCACGTACTAAAGTAAAAAAAAAAAAAAAAATTCAAGGATGAAATTGTCATTGTCCTGATCTGGCCCTACATCCTCGTACATTTTATCAAATGTCTTTTTATACGTGTTTTTAATGATATTTCAAAAAGTGTTGTTACGGTTTGCGCCAGCCCGGGGCTATTACACCACAAGGCAGCCTTAGATGATCGGCCTCCACTGCGTTGCAAAAATAACGCAGACCCCGGCACCGACACTCCGCAAACTAGAGAAAAACTGCGCCACGGAAAGGTACTTACTTAAGAACGCAACACTCTGTACTTTGATAGCAAACGGAACAGCCTACCTATAGATCTAGCCTACTATCGTCACTACCGGAAGTAATACCGCCCGAGACAGTATACAGGAACACCTCCCACTTACTTCCGGTGGTGACGACTTTCTACTTAACCCGTGTCCAAGGGGGAACGCAGTTAATAGCTCACGATGGTTCTCACTAGCCTTGAGCAAAGAGATGGGATTAACTGTGTAGGGGTTAGGGGTGTGTGTGTGTATGTACGTGTGTTGGGGAACGTTAACAAAGGCAGCGAGAAGACCACGGTGAGCCAAACTGGCCCTCCAAAGACAACACGGTTACAAAAACAAAATAAAATAACTACTTCCCTCAGTCAGCAACAAAAGAATAAAAATAAACTTAAATGAAAACGCCAGCTCGGCAGAAAAATAACTGGGGAGAGAGAGAGAGTGTACAAACACCCGACACTAAAGCTGGCTGGGAAGAGACTGCCCCTGATCAAGGCTCGTTCAGTCAAGCGCGAACGCATGAATCAGATTAATTAACAAGGAACTTAAATTCGTGCCCCTCTCTCTCTCTACAATGAATTGGTACTTCCAATGCAAGCAAAACATCATTAAATATACTGGTAGCTCACATAAGACAATCAAAATAATCAAATGCATACTCAGCATGGCATGAAATAAAATTGCCCTCAGTGGCGGGAACGAAAGAAACAAAAGAACTTGTAACACTCGCTAATTTAAACTCCGCGAATGACACGGATACATACTGCATAATCCCCTAGCCCAGCTGTAACGGCTGCACCCGTGGGAACGGAAAGGCGGACAGCGTAACAGTGTATATGTAAGAAAACTTGGAAGGTTTCTGTGAGTTGTTTTCAGTTTATAAGCGTCATAACAGTGAAGGGAAAGGGACTAAAGAATAGTTTCTGCTGAGACTGGAGAACATTACAAGAAGGAGCACTGGGAGAGAGCGGCATCCACGCCCTTCATTCGGTTTATGAAGGAAATTGTGACTTAGCTCTGTGACCTTGACCTCTGACCGATTGTTCTCAAATTTGAATACTTCATCCTTGGGTGACCTTGAACCCCACCACTAAGTTTGGTCCAAATGAAGTTTTCAAGTTGACTTTGCTCTGTAACCTTGACCTTTGTCCTATTGTTCTCGTAATGAATAGTTTAATCTATGGATGACCCTAAATCATTCCACCAATTTTACTCCAAACTAAATAAAAACTTCTTGAGTTAATTGACCGAAGTTTGGCGCTGTCCTTTGCCCTTGAATTTTGACCGATTGTTCTCAGAATTGAAGCACTTCACTCATTGCTCGTCCTTCCACCAAGTTTTGTGTACTTCGGGTCAAAAATGTAAATATGAACTTACTCCCAGCGTATTACCCATGAGCTGTTTCGGGCAGATCTATTGAGCTTTCGACCCAAATGAAACCTCTGTGTGAAAGAACCAAGGCGATCGGCTTTGTTATTTTAAAGCTTTAGGGGTCTAAGGAAGAAGAAGAGGAAAGAAAAACGAATATGGACAAACCGAAGTTGTTGTCAATTGTGTTTTAGCGTGTTAGCGTTGTGTTTTAGGTACTTTAGATGCTTCAGGTATACATAAGCCTGAGCATTAAGGCTACGTGTTTCAGAAAATGTATTACCTCTGTGTTTGGGAGTTGCGAAGCTTATCATTCTTAAGGCTTATGGCCGCGCCTGCCGACACCCTGAAAACTGAATGTACAAAAGTGTAAGCAAGTCCCAAATATTTTACGGTAAGATTTGGACCAGTTTCAGTTATTAAATGTGATTAGATTTCATCCCATATTGCAGAGTGCAGTTAACAACTATACAAAAAATCAGACATGTTCTGTCGTCATCACACGGGTCAAAAATTATCGACAAAACCTGTGGGCCTCTCCAGACCTTGACTGACTCAGTTTTAATAATATGAGCTTTACATTCGTCCTTGTTCAGCGTTTGTCAAGATACACTTATACCTTCTTTAGAACCCACTTCGATTACACCCTTCAAATCGATGACGGCTTATATTTCATTTTTGTTACTGGCATACACGATACGCATCGGAATTAGAGGAACTTTATTGCTGCCATGAACAAATGCGCTAGGGGCGACGCCAGGCAATTTTATTCAACTGAGAGAAATCCTGTCAACTTTGAGACTCAAGATTATATATAAGACTGATAGAATCATTTTCCTGTGTTGAAGAGGCAGGTCTTTGGTGCTGTCTGTCTATCTGTCTGTCTGTCTGTCTCTCTCTCAGACACACACACACACACACACACACACACACACACACACACACACACACACACACACACACACACACTGCTGTGAGCCTGGGCCTGTGCCTCTATCAGCCAGCCAGTAATTACCCTCACCTCCCCTTAATTAGCTATAATTACCGCCTCGCTCGCTCCCTCTCACTTCACCTCGCACACTCTAGCAGCCGCCACATCACTCACTCACCCTCTCTCTCTCTCTCTCTCTCTCTCTCTCTCTCTCTCTCTCTCTCTCTCTCTCTCTCATTCAAGTTTTCAGCTTTTTCTAATTCTCTCTTCCTCACATACTTCACTTTCTACTGTCACTCAGTCACTCCCTGAAACTCACTTTCTCACTCAGTCACTCTCTCACTTTTTCAGCATATCCACTTTATCCTTCACACATATTACTTTCTACTTTTTTTTTATATCCTGCATCGCTCTGACCCTTTCACTCACTCACTCGTCCACTCACTCACTTTTCAGCCTCTCTACTTTATCACCCTTACACTCCAATTTCTACCTCATTCACTTCCAGTATCTCTTAAACTCTGACTGACTCACTCACTTGCCTCTTGGCCTCTCTTTATGTATCGCTCACACACCTAGACACGCACTTTCTCAGCTTCACACACACACACACACACACACACACACACACACACACACACACACACACACACACACACACACACACACACACACACACACACACATCAGTCTCTACCTTTCCTTCATCTCCTGCCTCAGCCACACTCCATCACACACTCTTTTTCATCTTCCCTTCATTCTGCTTCACATGTACTTGCGTCTTTCTCCTCTTATCTCACTCACACCCTCTTACTCTATCCTACTTCTCTTTATCCTTCGCATATTCCAGTGTCTGTTTCTAGCTTTCACTTTCTGTTTCATTCAAACTCTATCACTTTCTCACTGTTTCTCTCATTTTAAGTCCCTCTCTTTCATTGTCTCACAGCTCTTTTGTCACACCCTGTCACACACTTTTGCAGCCACTTTTAATGTCACAACCATTTCCTTACTATCTCACAGCCACTCTCTCACTGTCTTTAGAACTCTCACTTTCTTATAATCCTTCTATCACTACTTGTCTCAATCTTCCGTTATCTCAGAACCACACTCAGTATCTCTCAATTTCACACTGTCTCATTCACTGTCTCTCTCGTAATTTCGTACCCTGTCTCGGTCACCTTATCACTGCTTCACTAAAACAGTTGCTGTCTCATAGCCCCTCTCTCGCTCTCTCGAACACTGTCTCTCTGTCTCATAGCGCCCCTCTCACTGTCTCACTAGCACTTTCACTATCATTGGATCCTTCTCTCACACACTATCTCACAGTCATTCTCACACTATCTCACTCACTTTCACGAGGCACACAGATGCATCAAAAACTTACAGAGGTTCGCACACCACTCGGGAAACGCTCATTTTTGCACCCACACCCACACACATATCTATATATCTATCACATGTCTGTCTGTCTGTCTGTTTGTCTGTCTGTCTGTCTGTCTGTCTGTCTGTCTGTTTGTCTGTCTGTCTGTCTGTCTGTCTCTCTCTCTCTCTCTCTCTCGATGTTGATTAATATATATATATATATATATATATATATATATATATATATATATATAGTAGATATATGTGGAGACAGAGAGAGAGAGAGAGAGAGAGAGAGAGGGAGAGGGAGACAGAGAGAGAGAGAGAGAGGGAGAGGGAGACAGAGAGAGAGAGAGAGAGAGAGAGTGAGTGAGAGAGAGAGAGAGAAAGACAGACAGAGACAGAGACAGACAGACAGACAGTACAACAGAGATACTAAGAGAGACAGACAAACAGACAAATAGAGCCGGAGAAAAACAGACAGACAGAACACTCCTGACACCATAATCCAAGACTGAGGGGTGACCACACACAGAACCCGTCCGTCATTCACTCTTCTGCTATCAAGCTGCCCTTCCTTCAGTTCACACCATCCTCATTCATATACCTCTTCACCCTGTCCCGCCATTTCATCTTCGGTCTCCCCCTCCCCCTCCATTTCTCACATTCACTCTCTTAATCAAGTTTTCGTTCTCCATTATCTCCACATGGTTAAACAATCGCAGGCTATTTTTCCTAACGCTTTCCAGTGCACCCACATCAACATCACAGCTTTTCATAACTTACTCATTTGTTATTCTGTCTTTTCACGTAGCTCAATATGCTTGTCTCAGAAAATTTGTTGCTGCTCCTCTTAAGCTTGATTTACGTCCACTCAACAAAGCTGAAGCTTCACTTGCAAACGTTAGAGCGAGGATTAGCCCACAGTTCTGGTTTGCATCAACTTCATTATTTCCAATTTCACTTCCTTATTCCTTATCCCGGTCCTCGTTGTACTTGCAGCCGCCATTCTCTATGTCGTTGTTCGCCCATCAAGCTCTAGACTTCCTTCCTCGCTCACCACACAACCTAATTATCTATCTATCTATCTATTGTCAGACGCCTTACTTCCGTAAGGGATGGCCACAAATAAATCGCCTCCATGTCGGCCTGTCCCTCGCCATTTCACTGCCCTGCTCCCAGCTCACACCCCCTCTTTCATATAGCTCTCCACTCCATCCCTCCACCTCATCCTTGGCCTTCCTTTCCCTCTCCCCCCCTCCTCCTCACTGACATAAACTCTTCTCGTCAGTCTCTCGCTCTCCATCCTCTCCACATGGCCAAACCACCTCAATTATATAATGACATTTAGTTTCTCCATTTCTTTACCATTTAGCCTCACTAACTACTCCATGACTTCATTTCTGTCAAAGACCATAGCTGCACTCTTTGCTACAATCATTGTCAAAATTCGTTCCTTATGCACACGTCCAAACTCTTTCACCAAGCTCTGCAACCCTCATTCATCTTCGCCAAACAGAACATTACATAATTATCACCAGCAAACAACAGTCCAAGACCTGTCCAAGCCCTGCCTCTCTCACAAGGGACACTCCATCATTCACTGCCTACACTGGAGTTCTTTTATAACACAATCCACACACATGCTGGATGACCATAGAGACATGACACACCCCTGTTTCAGTATAAGATTCAGATCAGAGAAATCATTTGATTCATTATGCACACTCACTGTTACCCTTGAGCCCACATACATACTCTTAACCCCATATAACTATATCCCATTCTTATATTTTCAGCTTTGCACCATTTCTTGTTTATGTACTGTCACATCATGCACTCTTCTGACATGTAAAGGCAGTATACAACTGCTTTCCCTTCCCAGATTTTCTACAAATTTATCTTCGAGAGAATATCTAGTATACACTCACTTCATTACATTCCTAAAACACCCCTGCTCATCTCCAACCAATCCCTCGATTCGCCCCCAGGCTCTGTCGACAAGTATCCTACCAAATGTTTTTACAGTTACACTAAGAAGACAAATACCCTTGCTGTTGGCACACACACACACACACACACACACACACACACACACACACACACACACACACACACACACACACACACACACACACAGGCACGTTCGCTCACAAACACATTAGCGCACACACAAACATACACATCCAGGTGGTCTAATGTTTGTGTTTCTCTTGTGTTTTACCCAGACTGGCTATATAAATGCATGAGAGAGCCTTCCACGCCTCTCCAAACACACACACACACACACACACACACACACACACACACACACACACACACACACACACACACACACACTTCTATAAGGTCTGGACTTATTTCTGAAGATGGGAGTACTTTTTCTACATGAAAATGACGGTGTCCTCTTGTGAGCAATAGGGTGGTGTGCTTATAGGGATGAAAAATAACTGTGTTTCTTTACAATGCTTGGTAATGTTATCATAACAGACGCAGGCAGATTTGAGTTATTCTTTGTTGAATGATTTTGCCTGGCACTTGCTGGAATAGAATACTAGAATTGTGTCCACCTTGAGTGTTAATGGTTATAGTACTGACAGTCACACTTCACACATACCCTCAGCCAGACAAAATTTCTTGGCGTCATCTGCAACAGATTACTAGAGTAGTTCTGTTTCAGACCATAAGATGGTTAATAGAGATTTTATATACATACATCTGTCTAACTATATCTTTCTATACCTATGTATTAATCAATCTGTTTAAATATTTGTGTGTGGTTTATTAATTGGTCTATGCTAAGAGTGAAGTAGATTCTAGCAAATTGATTTTTTAAAAGTGGCCAAGGACGATGTTTGGAAGCTTATGTGATAAGGATAAAGCGATGTCATGTGCTGGTGAATGGAGGACGCGTCAAATGGTGGAATATTTTGGTTATCAGGTGCTGCGATGTAGAGAGGGGGAGGCAGAAAGGGATAATGAAAAACAAAGTTGCTCAAAAAATGTCAAGTGCCTGTGCTGCAGCATGTAAAGCTCGACATGAAACGAAAAGTGAGTTCAGAAGATATAAGAGGCTGTGAGAGGGTGTCACTGCCCCCATTAATTTCTGTCCGGGGATGTGCACGTCGTATTTATTCTGGCTATTGCGATCTATCCCTCGATTTGAAGGTGATACACTTCAGATGGAGAGCTATGGAAACAGGACTGGAAAGAAAATGATATGAATACACTGAATAAGATAAAAGATGTAGCGATTCGTGAAAGACAAGAAGTAAGGCAATTTGCTGACGAGTGTGACTTAAGACGGTACGAACGCATACACATAAGGTGCACAGAAATGAATGGGATGGTGCAGAGGGTAAGCATGTGTGTGTGTGTGTGTGTGTGTGTGTGTGTGTGTGTGTGTGTGTGATAATGAGGGTGGGAGGAAGCTTAAAACCAAGAAGATAGTCTGAGACATTGTATATGTGGGCTTAGGCGTGGATTACGGGGAGCCAAAAACTGACGAAAAAAATGTAAACAGATGGTGAAGAGTGAATAGAAATGGATATTTAAGGGTTTAACATAATGACTGGACACCACTACGTGCTACTCATCCCTACCAATTCTGTAAAGTACTTTTTAGTACATTCTTCTTTCCTCCAGACTATTATTATATTCAGGTTAGGAGTGGCTATTTAAAATGGAAGATATATATATATATATATATATATATATATATATATATATATATATATATATATATATATATATATATATATATATAGCTAAATTAAGTCATTTGATGATGGTCTGATTCAAACTAAGAAAAAAAATCATCATGGGGGCGAAGTAGTTAATCAGGTGAATCATGTTACTGTGGATGTGTATTGCCTACTGGCTGGATCTGAGAATTTCCAAGGCTTGATTGATGAACGAATAGCTGCCTAGCCCATTTATGGAGTATTGATGGTAGCTCTACCTATGTGTTGCTTTTGACCTCTGCCAACGAAGCTGGAGATGGTTATGTATGCTCCTATGTTTGTCTGTTTGTTTGTCCAGACGATATCTCCAAAAGCTCTTGATGAATTTCAGTGAAATTTTGTGGAAGGGTGGCCCATTCGCCATGAAAGAATTGATTAAATTTAGGCGCGGATCCGGATCCTATGTTTAATATCTCCAAAAATTCTAAATGAATTTCAATAAATTTGGTGGAAGAGTGGGCCGTGGGTCAAGGAACAATTGATTAAACTTTGGGGCGGATCCGGATCCAATGCATTCCACACAATATTTCCACGGATCCGAATCCGGATCCTTTTCAATGGCAATGTCATTGGCGGAGGTATGCTCTCTCTGAGTGCTTTCTAGTTTTTCCTGTTTCTGGTCACTGGCCCCCTCCTCCCATTTATTACTTGAAAAAAACTAGACAGCATGAATATGATAAAGCTTGATCAAGTTACTCGTTGTTCTTTGTAACAGTAACAGCAGTAGTAAGTGTGGCAGTATTGGTATTAATTATCTTATCATGTTCTCCTGAGCCTTATGTTTAGTATTTATATTTATTTGTGTGTTGACGTGGGCAGTACCGTCATCCTCTAAGAAAAACATGCCTATAAAACTGGGTCATTTAGAAGTCCGTATAATATTTCAACGGCGTCTGGCCCATCCTATAAATCCTCGTTAATGACCAGCCTGGGGGGGAATCCAAAATACCAAAAAAATAAAAAAAATGATAAAAACTAAAATACCTGGAGTCGTGATGTGAGAGGCAGCCGAGAGCCCTCCACTTCTCCTTTCCTCCCCACTTCTTTTCCTCCCTTCCATCTTCCAGCCCTCCCTTCGTACCTACCTACCTACCTATCTACCTACCTACTCACCTACCTACTTACCTACCTACCTACTTACCTACCAACTTAATCTTTCCTCCTACCCTCCTTCCTCTCTTTCCCTACTCACCTACTTTTCCCAGTCTCCCTTTCCTTCCTTCTGTCATTGCCTATATACTCCTCTCTCTTTCCTCCCCTGCCTGCCAACTCTCCCCCCCTCACTGTCTTACTCTATCCCTCTTCCATATTCTCTTCCTCCCCTCCTGACGTACCGTACCTACTCCTTCCTCCTTTTCTCTCTTTATTCTGCTTACTCTTCTTTTCCTACTTCTCCCTTTTCCTTCTTGCCTACTTTTCCCCGTCCTTCCTTTCCTACCGACTTACTCCTCCCTATCTCCCTCTTGCCCCCGCCTACTCTTCCTCCCTTCTTCCATCCCTCTCTGCCATCTCTCCCTCCCTACCCTATATCTCTTCTTCTTTCCTTCCTGATAACTCAGCCTCCTTCTTTCCTACTTTCACTCCCGGCCAAATTTCCCTTCCTTCTTATTCTTCCCTCCTCCTCCCTTTGCTTCTTAATCTTCCATAAGCCTTCCTCGCCTCCCTACCAGCCTACTCTTCCCTTCTTCCCTCCCTGTCTTCCTATTCCTTCATTTCTTCTCTCTTCCTTCTCCTCCTTCTCCACTTCCTTCCTTCTATCCCAACTGACCTCCTCGTCCTTTCATTCCTTTCTTCCTTACTTCCATCCCCGCAAGCTTTCCGTCCTCTCTTCCTTACCTATCCACTTCCTCTTCCCTCCCTTACTTCTTACATCCTTCCTACCAACTCTCCCCTCCTTCTTTCTTCACTCCTCACCAACCCTACTCTCCCTCCATACCCTTCCTTGTCTTTCGTGCTGTTTCCTCTTTCTCTCTCATTTCTCTCTCTCTTCAGACCTACTACTTCTTCCCTCCCTCCCTACTCTACTTACTCCTTCCGTCCTTCGTCCTTCCGTACCCTACCTTCCTTACTCTTCTCTCCGTTCAGCATATTTGTTCTTCCTGGTCTTCTTCCTTCCCTACCCATCTTCTCCTTCCCCTTATTTTTCCTTTCCCTATCATCTCTTCCTCCCTTTTTCCTTACTTGACCATCTAGTCTTTCATTCTCTCCTTCCCGTCCTACCTACCTACCTATACTCCCTCCTTCCCTCCCTACACGTCCTTACTTTATCTCCCTTCCTGTCTCCCGATTTATTTCCCACGTCATCATCATCATCATCATCATCATCATCATCAGTCATCATCATCATCACATTCATCATCTTGCTCCTTCTCCTAAAATTTATTCCCCTCCTTATCTCTGCCGTTTTTTGTGAATGCTTTATTTTTATCCTCCTCTCCTTTCACACCTTTATTCCACTTGACTCTGGACTAAATTTTGTCTTTATTATAGGGGAGGTGTAGGCGAGCAATATAGAGTAAACAAAAAGTAATTCATTTATTTAAAGTTAGAAATGTAATGTTTGTATACTTAAGGGAGTTTTTACAATAAAGTAGTTTGTCCACTGTAACCCCTTCAATCCGATGACATATTTTGTGTTTTGTATATATGCTGCCACGAGACTATTTCATTCAGTTTAGGAGAGACTTTTGGAAGGACTTCGATATAGCCTTCAGTGACACACACACACACACACACACACACACTATAGATAGATAGATAGAGAGATATAGACAGATAAAGAACCGCAGAACTGCACATTAAAAAAAGTACTAGTCGACAGCGTACCTGTGTGGTGCAGGAACAGTCGTACATATGACACAGAGGGGCAGGTCAGGGCACTGGGCAGTTGACTCTACTGGGACGGCCTGTGAGCTAGAAGGCTGCCGTGTAAATGCATCAATTATTTATTTTTCCCTAAAATACTGCAGGGATGGTTGCGGCCATCAAAGGTGGCCTTTGCTTTGTTTTGTTTTGCCTTTTTTTTTTTTTTTTTTTTTTTTTTCAAATATCGCACGGTTATGTTCAACTTAGGGAAGACATCCCGCAACGAAGAAGCTAATAAATACTGTGTGCAGCCGCCTTAAGTTAGAACAGTCTCCCCCAGCTGAGCAAAACTGACTGGTATTTATCACTACACAGTACGTCATTAGACTGAAGGGATTGATTTTCGAGATTGTCGTCCTTCTTGCAGGTAATTTATATTAGCCTTTGTGCAGAATTTGGTAATATTACAGATTTACATCCTTCCCATTGCATTTATACTTGATTTGCATCATATTCTATTAGTAGGAGTAGACTGTAGCACCAGTCGAGCAGGGCAGTACTCCCGAGGTGTATGGAAAGCTGATGACAGGGAGTGCTGGAGCTCCTATTTCATCAGCCCTCAGGACTAGTTCCTGACCATCCCCCTTTGCTGAACTTTTTCAGTGTCTCAGTTACACAGAGAGTAGGCCAGCATGCTCTCCAGTACAAATTTCTCTAACTATCTTCACCAAACTACATGCACGGTACACACTACACTTCCTATTCAAAATTTACCCAAAATGGCGTCGTTTTATCAAGCCTCGGAGTCCCCAGGGGGGGGGGGACCATAAATGCCCCCACCATCTGCCCCTCTCCCGGTGACGACTCAAGGTGCCTGGAACCACTGTCTGACTCTCTTCTTCTTCATTTCTGCAACATTCGCGGCCTTTCCTCTAACTTTCGCTCTGTTCAGCACCACCTCTCCTCCTCTAAACCTCACTTTCTTTTTCTAACGGAGACTCAGCTGTCTGAGGCAACTGACAGCAAACCCTTTTCTGTATCCTCCTACTTTCTCTATACTCATTTCAAAGCCAAAGGTGGCTGTTGTGTATATATACGCAACGACTTATCTTGCTCTTGTGTTCCTGAACTTGATTCTTCTGAATTCTCCACACTCTGGCTTCGGCTTTCCTGTCATTCTCTGACTAAATATATCTGTGCTGTTTACTTATCCCCTAATTCTACTGACTATCAAAAATTCTTCGACTATCTTACTTCTACGATGGAACACATTCTATCCATTTCTCCTTTCTCTGAAATCTCCATTCTTGGAGATTTCAATGTTCACCACCACCTTTGGCTCTCCTCTCCTTTCACGGATCCACCTGGTGAACAAGCCTACATCTTTTCTATCCTTAATGACCTTGAGCAGCTTGTACAGCAACCTACCTGTATCCCTGACCGCTCTGGAGAGAGCTCCAACATACTTGACCTCTTCCTCACAACTAATCCTTCTGCTTACTCTGTTAATCTTTTCTCTCCGTTGGGCTCCTCCGATCACAACCTTATTACCTTAACCTGTCCTATCATCCGGTACGGCCTGTGGACCCTCCAGAGAAACGTCGTCTGTGGCATTTTGGAGCCGCGGACTGGAGGCCCTCAGGCAGTACTTCTTTGATTTTCCCTGGAATGATTATTGCTCCCATGGCCACGAGCCATCTGAGTGTGCCTTGCGCATTACGGAGGTTATTCTCTGGGCATGGAAGCATACATTCCTTTCTCATATCCTTTGACTAACGCAAGAAAGCCTTGGTTTAATCACGCTTGTTCTAATGCTGTCCGCAACAAGGAGAGGGCCTACAAAAGGTACCGGAGCCAACCCACCCCTGAATCACATCATCTTTACGTTTCTGCCCGGAATCGTGCTAAGTCTGTTCTTCGCTCTACTAAAAATAATTTCATCCATACTAAATGCTCTCAACTCTCCAACTCGAATTCTTCCCGCTCCTTCTGGCATCTTGCCAAAAATCTTTCTAACAACTTTACCTCATCATCCTTCCCTCCTCTTTTCTACTCTGATGGTTCTGTAGCTATTTCTTCTACTGATAAAGCAGATCTCTTCGCACAGACTTTCTCCTCCAATTCTACCTTAGACGATTCCGGTGCTGTTCCTCCATCACTTCCCCCCTCTGACTTCCTCATGGCTGACATTAAAATTTCTTCAGTTGATGTATTTTCTGCCATCACTGGCCTCAGTACTAACAAGGCATATGGGCCATGATGGGGTCCCTCCTGTTGTTCTCAAGAACTGTGCTTCTGTGCTTACACCCTGCCTAGGCAAACTCTTTCGTCTTTGTCTATCAACTTGTATCTTTCCTTCTTGCTGGAAGTTTGCTCTCATTCAGCCAGTCCCAAAGAAGGGTGACCACTCCCAACCCTCCAACTATCGTCCAATTGCTTTAACGTCCTGTATTTCAAAAGTTTTCGAGTCAATTCTTAATAGAAATATTTTAAGGCATCTTTCCTATCACAACCTTCTTTCCGATCGTCAGTATGGGTTCCGTCAGGGACGCTCCACTGGCGATCTTCTCACCTACCTTTCAGACTCCTGGTCATCCTCCTTTTGGGACTTTGGCGAAAGCTTTGCCATTGCACTTGACATCTCAAAGGCTTTCGATCGAGTCTGGCATAAATCTTTAATTTCCAAACTGCCCTCCTACGGTTTCTATCCTTCTATCTGTGCCTTCATCGCTAGCTTCCTTTCTGGTCGTTCTATAGCCGCTGTTGTAGACGGCCATCGTTCTTCTCCTAGATCTATCAATAGTGGTGTTCCTCAGGGCTCTGTCCTATCACCAACTCTCTTCCTTTTATTCATCAATGATCTTCTAAGCTGTACATCTAACCCTATCCACTCATACGCTGATGACTCCACCCTTCACCTTTCCATTCGGTTCCCGCAACGCCCATCTCAACAGTTACTTCAACAAACAAGGGATGAGGCTATGGCACACCTAATGTCTCGTATCTCTGACTGGGGTAAAAATATTATGGTTGTCTTTAATGCATCTAAGACTCAGTTCTTACACCTTTCAACCCGACAAAATCTTCCACAGGTATACCCACTAATGTTTAATAATATTCAGCTTAATCCTGCATCATCCTTGAACATGCTTGGGGTTTCATTTACTTGGGACTTATCTTGGAAAGATCATATTACATCTCTTGTAAAATCTGCTTCCAAGAGATTGGGTGTGCTAAGCCGTCTCCGCTCTTTCTTTACCCCTGCGCAATTGTTGACTCTATACAGGGGTTTTATCCGCCCCTGTGTGGAGTACAACTCTCATGTGTGAGGAGACTCCCCTCATACAGCTCTTCTCAATAGGGTGGAGTCAAAGGCTTTTCGTCTCATTAACTCTCCTCCTCTTACTGACTCCCTTCAACCTCTGTCTCTTCGCCGCACTGTTGCATCTTTATCTCTTTTCTATCGCTACTTTAATGGTCACTGCTCCTCTGAACTGTCTGCTTGCATTCCTCCACCTCTACGACGGGCGCGTAGCACCCGTCTGGCAGCAAACTCTCATCCTTTTTCTGTCCAACTCTCTAATGCAAGAGTTAACCGTTACTCCCAGTCTTTCATTTATGCAACAGGTCAGCTCTGGAACTGTCTCCCTCTGTCTGTATTTCCTGCTGCCTATGATCTCCAGTCTTTCAAACGCAGTGTGTCCAGGCATCTCAAAATGATCGGATCTTGAATTTGGCTCTATATTGTATTTTGTTTTTCTCTTGGGGGGAACTGTTACTGCGGGCTCATGGCCTTTGGTTCCTTCTTCCTCACATAAAAAAAAAAAAAAAAAAAATCTCTTTTTACAGATCAGCATTCAAATGGAGAGATGGCAATTTAAGGGCAAGTCAAAGTGGCCAGAGTACAGCTTGTTTACGTTATTTGTTTCAGTTGTCCCTCATAAGTGTACCAACATGCCGTGAGAGCACCCTTGCCGTTAACATTTTATCGTACTACATCAGATTCCCACTCAGAAGAATTCGTGGCAAGCAGCACCCATCACAGTCCGTGGCACACATGGTGATGCCATGAGTGCAAATGGCGGCGCTACGTAACTCCATTTTTAGCATATCATACGAACACGCACTGCTAAGCCTAAGGCTAGTCTTGGTTTAGAATCATGTACATAAATAAAAGAACCATTGGCCAAGCACAACCACCACTACAAGGCTTGTATCCAGAGCTGATAAAACAGTGGCACTATAAACAATGAAGTAATCGTGATGAAAGAGTTGATGGGGATCGTTTTAACCCTGTAACTACGAGAAATCATCCCTGAGGTGGATAAGTGCATCTGGTGGGGGTAAGAACGGACTAATAACAAAGCTCAACTATACCTAACTATACTCATTTTTTTTTTTTTTATTGAGGCGAAGATGCACTTGATAAGTTGATGATGATTGGCTGAATGCAACATGTCCGAATAACATTTACTAACCCAAATTTCTCCAACGGGTATATGTTGTCAATTAATAATAAAGAGATTATGAAGTAACGTTGCATTCAGCCAATCATCACCAATTGTCAAGTGCATCTTTGCTTCGATAAAAAAAACTGAGTATAATTAACCTCGCACCAATGAAACAAAGGTGTACGAGTAATTGTATGTCCCTCCTGGGTCTGTCTGTCTGTCTGTCTGTCTGTGTTCACTATGGTAAGGTTCGTAGTTAAGGAGTCAAGCCTCAGGTCACTACGTTCTAGATGGAGCAAAAGAGGATGAGTTAGCCAAGTAAAGTTCTGTAAAAATGGCTATGAATGTAATGCGAATTTCTGGGCATACAAGTGAATTTATTATCGCCCATCTTTAGCAAGGAGAGGGGATGTAGTTGGTGTGTGTGTGTGTGTGTGTGTTTTGCCAAAATATCTCGAAAAGTTGTGGGCGAACTTTCATCAAACCTTCAGGAAAACGGAAATATTTGGATGTACCAAATCCTATTACTTTTGGTGAAGATCTGAGGAAAAACGACCGAATGTCAGCCGCCATGTATGTTTTTTAATATGGATTTGTGTGTGTGTGTGTGTGTGTGTGTGTGTGTGTGTGTGTGTGTGTTTGAAACTCGGTGACTGAATTCCATAAAGTTTTGCGAGTTTTCAAAAATGGTTCGTAGGTAGCTTGTACATTAGCCAACAACATATTTTGGTGGACGAATAGCATTGGGTCCCCGAATACTTTTATTTCATTGTATCTGTGATTGTATTTCTACTTGTACTTTTTACTGTAATTCTAGTTATATTCTTGGTCGTATGTTTGAATGAATTCTTGAATGTATTCTTCATTAAATTCCCCTTACATTCATAATTGTATATGAGCCTGTGTTCGTGATTACTATCTTCTCGGATGCATTTACGATTCCAGTGACTGTATTCTTCATTGTATTTATGATTATGTACTGGATTGGTTCCATGATTTTTTAATGATTCTTATATTTTCCTTTCTATCTGAATGGTTAACTAAATCCTCTTTTCAGTTTTCGGTTTTATCTCATTCCTCTAGTTTGCTTCTTTCCTTCCTTCCTTCATTCATTCATTCTTTCTTTCTGTCTGTCTGTCTGTCTCGCTGTTTGTCAGTCAATTAGTCTGTTTGTCTGTCTTTTTCTTTCTTTCTTTCTCCCTTTCTTTCTTTCTTCTTCTTCTTCTTCTTCTTCTTCTTCTTCTTCTTCTCCTCCTCCTCCTCCTCCTCCTCCTCCTCCTCCTCCTCCTTCTTGTTTTCTTTTCATCATGTTTTAATTTTTTCCTCTCCCTTCTCGTCATCTCCTTCTTCTTCCTAATGTCATTAGTCTTTCTTACGACCTAATTGATGTGAACTACGGTAGCCTGACCTCGTGCCTCAACACCCGGGACCCTCCAGTGCCCCCACAGGAATAATAAGGGATTGAGTAGTGCCGTTTTTATTCTCTCTCTCTCTCTCTCTCTCTCTCTCTCTCTCTCTCTTCCCTTTTCTCTCCCTTCTCCGTCCTTATCTGTCTCCACTACCTCCCCCCTCGTCATTTTCGTCCCTTTCTTTCTTCCTCACCTTTCCTACCCCAGACATTACGTATAGTATTTTCCCATTCTGTTCAGTGCATATATATATATATATATATATATATATATATATATATATATATATATAAATATATATATATATATATATATATATATATATATATATATATATATATATATATATAATATATATATATATATATATATATATATATATATATATATATATATATATATATATATATATATATATATAAGGCTTAATATTTTCATATTTGTGTCGGTATCCCATTTTCCTGAATTCTTCCCTTGGAGAAAGTATCCCCACATATTGAAGTGCGGCTAAGTACACCCAAGTGAGCGACAAAGCAGAGGTTGTCAAGGTTTTGCTTCTAGTGTGTGTGTGTGTGTGTAACAAAATAACTCTGTCAGTTTTCATTCATTTTAACCAAACTTTTGGGAGGAGTTGTGTAGGTTAGTGAAGACTGAACTAATATTTTGAAAGAAATCGGTGGAAAGTCGAGGTCAGAGGGTAAAGTTAATATTCACCTTTCACACCATTAGCAGGGAGCGGGTGTGCACTTTCTCGTGTTACGTCTTGTTGGGATGATGCAATAGTTTCGGCCAGATCTGAGGAGGTTCCAGACAGAACCAAAACCCCCGTATCTTACCAACAAGCAGCATATTCTAGGAGGAGAGGTATAATTCTTCCACCATTTCACTTAATCCTTTCAGTCCAAGGACATCTTTTACATTGAATTACTACTACTCTTAGGCGATTTTATTCAGTTTACAAGTGTCCTCCCGTAATCAATGCGTTAATGAACGCCATGTCAACCCCATTCAATTCGAAAAGTGTCCTAATCTGAGCATAATCGTCTAGTGGTATCAAGAATATTGCTTGTAGGATTATCGTTTGGAAGCAGTAAATAAAACATGCTGTCGTGGCTCAGCTTTTGCCCACCAGACATATCAGTAATGAAAATGACCCACTTCACAATTTCCCTCTGAGTGAGGTGAAATCTAAGTTAGTCAAATTTCAGTATGACTTTGTGCTGCCTATGGACACATATCTCAGATTCGCACTGACGTTATCACCGGTTTTAGTGGCGATGCAGTTCTGTCTATCTATCTATCTATTGCCAGACGCCTTAATCCCGTACGGGGTGGCCACAAACAAATCGCCTCCACGTCACCCTGTCCCCCGCCATTCACTGCCCCGCTCCCAACTCACACCCCCCTCTCTCATATACCTCTCCACACGATCCCTCCATCTCATCCTCGGCCTCCCCTTCCCTCTCCCCCCCTCCACCTCACTCACATACACTCTCCTCATCAGTCTTTCACCCTCCATCCTCTCCACATGGCCAAACCATCTCAGTGTGTTCTTCCTAACGCTTCCTATCACATCCACATCCACAACACACCACAACGCTCCTTTATATCCTCATTTGTCAGCCTGTCTCTCCATGTGGCTCCACAGGCTCCTCTAAAATAACTCATTTCCATTGCTTTCTCTCTTGACTTGTATCCTTCCAACAACGTCCAAGCTTCACTTCCATACGTTAGAGTTGGTATCACTATACTGTCATGCAGTAACTTTTTCACTTCCATGCTCACTTCCCTGTTTCTTATCACTGCTTTCAATGAAACAGCAACCTTTCTTCCTTGTTGTACCCTTTCAAGCACTTCACCCTCCAAACTTCCATCCTTACTCATCACACTCCCCAAGTACTTAAACGTACTCACACTTTCCATTTCCTCCTTATCCAGCCTCACTGTACATTCACTGACTTCACTTCTCTCAAAGACCATCATTTTACTCTTCCTTACATCAGAAAAAAAAATATTGTACTTTTGACCATCGTGTAGCAAATGTCACCAGTCTGAAAGAAATGAATGGAAGGACAACAGGCACTCGTATGTTTGTAGTAGAGTAAGGACCTAACTGCATCATCCACAGTATATGTCAGGCAATGGTGGTGTGTCCTGCACTCAGTACGATATAATATTGCTCTCAGATGTGGGGGGACAGGTTATGTCAAACAGCTAGACAGAATACAAAACAGTATAACAGAATACGACTAACTTGTCAGTTGGAGCCATGTTGCACCTCTCCTATATGAATTATAGTGGCTGACAGTGAAAGTACCAGCAGTTTATGACGAAACTGTCGCTGTTTATAAAACAGTATATAACTCGTTAACTGCTGTTTATCGCTCCCAGTTGCCGGGTGTTAGTCCATTTCTGGGAAATAACCTTTGTTCCACCTCTGTCATTGTAACGAAACCAGTTATTCTTGTGAAACCGGAATAATAAAGCACAGTACCAAGAAAAACTATCATTAGTCATCATCATCCAGTCCCGTTTTTGCCCTACCAGGAGCGTAGGAGCCCGGGGCTAGGACGCTCACTCCTGACATTTAAGATGAGGGTGACCAGCCTCACTTTCTCCTGAGTGGCATTATATTAGCAGTAAACTGCAACCAACCCTCGGATATAAGCCCTTGTAGTCCCAGTCTCAGTCTCGTTGGAGTGCCTGTTTAACCAACTAAATCATCTGGCTTCGTATGGATACATTATTATCATCCTGAGCAGTAAATGGTCTCTTGGTTTACAGGAAATCATTTGGCTTGTCACTTAGTGTACAATCATCCGAAGGCAGCACAACAACAAGTCAGTGGATAATAGACCCTCCCACCTGCAGCCTGCCGACAAAAAATAAAAGCAGTTTAAAATTCCCAGGCTCCAGTGATTCACTGTCGGCAACAAAATAATCATAGAGATATCTTGAAAAGATAATTTTTCTGTTATTAGTACTCAAGTTTGTATGCCTCACTCTCAGCTGAATGAAATCGTATGATGTTAGTTGAGATAGAATACAAGTACCAAACAGAGAAGGGTTCACTAACTGATGTACATAGATTTCAAATGCTGAGTGACTGTCAGTCTAATACAGGCCAAAATAAATGACTTGTTTGTTGCACCAGCCACTACTCGCTCCCGAACTCAGTCGCTTATGGTCGGGGTACCAAACTGATAGAATATTATGCAAACATACAACAGAGCCACGTCATAAGGTTCCTGTAGAGTTTTTTCTTAGTTTTACTGTACATTGTTACAAGTTACTGGCCCATCAGGAGTGTATGAGCTCGGGATTAGGTTACTCAGTTCAGACTTTAGGGGAAAAAAATACAAGCCACACGACCCCCAGTGGAATTAAGTGAACATTAAACCCCAACCCACCCTTGGACTTAAACCCATTATGGTCCACATCCTACTGAACAGACCACCAGGCGTCCTATGTATAAAAGCTACATGTTCTTCCTTAGCACTGACAGGGGCGCCTAATTATGTCTCTTTATCTTCGTTGTTTAACGATATGCATATTTAATGCTGCGTTTTATATTCAGTTGTTGTGTGTGTATAAGATATTTTAGAATATCCTACAAAGTTAATGTGCTGCTTTCACTTTCTCTCTCTCTCTCTCTCTCTCTCTCTCTCTCTCTCTCTCTCTCTCTCTCTCTCTCTCTCTCTCTCTCTCTCTCTCTCTCTCTCTCTCTCTCTCTTTTCTCCTGTCTTCTCCTGAGTTAATGGCTGCTCTGGGCATCATTAACCTGACGACGGCGCAGCGAGAGAGAGAGAGGGGGGGGAGGGAGAACAATGAATGGAAGGAAGAGATAGGAAAGAGGGATGGAAGAAAAGGAGGGAAGGAAAGATGAAGTAAGGAAATTAGAATTAATGAAAAACTGAGAAATTATGAGAAAACGAGGGAACAGAGAGAGAGAGAGAGAGTAAAGGATGAAGAAGGGTGAACATTACGAAGAGAAATGTGATGCATAGAGGAGGATGGTGGATGTGAGGAAGAAGTACAATATGATGATGGTGATGTTGCTGATGATGATGATGGCAGGAAAAGACGAATGATGTGCAGTACAAGGGATGGATTAAAAGGAAGAAAGAAAGAGGAGACCAGTGGCAGTAAAGAAGGAAAAGAAGACAGAGAAGGAGGAAGGAAGGAGAGAAAAGGGGGGTGTAAAAAAGGAAAATATGAGTACGGGAGGGGAAGGAAGAGAAGGAGGAATGGAAGAAGGAGGAATTGGGAGAAGGGAAAATACGAGTCAGGGAGGAAAGATGAAACAAGTGGTGCCGGGCACAAAAAACCTCGCCCGACAGCAGTTATTTTATTTTCAACCGTTTTCAAGTTATAGCCCTCTGAATATCCGTGATCTTACATTTGACCTTTCAAGTTCACTGAAGGTCAAGGTCATGGTGCCAAATGAAAGCCCATATGAGACTTCCTATACCTTGATAATAGTAAATATCTATCTGCAATCAGTTTCGAGTTATAGCCCCCTGAATATCCGTTACCTCGAGTTTGACCTTTCATGGTCCCTCAGTGTCAAAGGTCTTGGTGCCAAATGAAAGCCTATATGGGAGTTCCTGTATACTGATAACAGTAAATATCTCTGTCTTCGACCGGTTTCAAGTTATAGCCCTCTGAAAATCCGTGACTTGATTTTGACCTTTCAGGGTCACTCAGTTACTTTCAGAATTTAATCACTCCCTATTGGGACCAGTGCCCACACATCCTGAAAGTTCCATGTAATTTCATTCAGCCGTTCTTCCGTAATGTTGCTAACAAAAAAACAAAGAAACAAGTGGTGCCAGCTGCAACATACCTTGCGCGACAGCAGTTATTTTATTGCTGTTAAGTACTGACTCTTTTCTGCCATTTATTGACAGTACACAGTTAAAGTCTATGGTCATGACGCAAATGTTACGCCCTCTGAAAATCCGTGATCTTGCGTCTGACCTTTCAAGGTCACTCAGGGTCGAAAGTCAACATACCAATTAAAAACCCACATGGGACATCCTATACATTGATAATAGTAAATATCTGTCTTAAACCAGTTTCGAGTTGTAGCCTCCTGAATATCCGTGACCTTGAGTTTGACCTTTCAAGATCATTCAAGGTCAAAGGTCTTGGTGCCAAATGAAAGCCCACATTACGAATTCCTGTATGTTCCTAACAGTAAATATCTCTATATTGAACCGTTTTCAAGTAATAGCCCTCTGAAAATCCGTGACCTTGATTTTGACCTTTCAGGGTTACTCGATTACCTCCAAAATATAACCACTTTCTTTGAGGACCAGTGCCCACGTATCCTGAAAGTTTCATGTAATTTCATTCAGGCGTTTTTCCGTAATGTTGCTAACAAACAAAGGAACAAACAAACAAGCAATCAAGCAGACAATCAAACAAACAAAGAAACTGGACCAAAAACAATACCTCGCCTGATTCCGTCCGGGCAAGGTTAAAATAGAGAAGACAGAAGACAAGGAAAGGAAGAAAGGGAAAAAACAAGAAAAAGGAATGACTGGGGAGGTGGGAGAAAATGAAGACGCGATGAAGGAAGGAGGGAGTGAAGGCCAAGGAGAAATTACAGGAGGAAATGGATGTTTGATGGTGATTGGAAGAGGGTAAGAGCGGCAAAAATTTCTCTCTAGATGAGGAAGAGAGAAAGTAGGAGAGAAAGTGAAGAGAAAGAGAGAGAAGACGAAGGAGAGAGAGGAGAGGAGAGAAAAAAAGGGAGAAAGGAAGGTAGATGTAAAGAGGGAAGTACAAAGGAGTACAAAGGAAAGCAGACGGCAAGATACGTGTTAATTCTTTCAACGCTGTTCGTTTCTGAGTAGACTATGACTGTAGCGTCTGTTTTGAGAGCCAAATATATATAAAGATGTAAACAAACAAAAACAAGAAGAACCTCCCATCCACAAATCTTTACAGTTGAAAACGTAAGGGAAAGCTTAAAAGGCTCTTCACGCAGTTTAAGTAAATAAATAAATTAATAAATATAAGAATATTATGAGATATCATACAGGAGGTTGAATGAAAAATATTTTTTAAGACTCTTAATTGCATAATGATGTTGCCTTGTTGCTGTGTTCTTAGTGATCTGGATTAAAATAAAACAACGAGTCAGGTGTTTGTATCCAGCCGTGAATGTGTTTAGCCTGTGTAGCAGAAGCTGGTACATCTATATGTGAACGGCCGTGAAATGATAGTTTCGTGTCTTTGTCTACAACACTGCAAGGCAATTTGTAGCATTCATTTGCAATCCTGTTGAAGAAACAATGCATAAATTCATCTGAGTGGAGTCGTTTTCCGTGTCTTTTAATATAATATGGTGCCCAGAACTGACCTTAATATTCCTTTGGTAGATATACTAAAAATTTTACTAGACGGAGAATACACACACACGCGCACACACAGGATAGATACAGCGCGGGCGCACACACACACACACACACACACACACACACATATATATATATATATATATATATATATATATATATATATATATATATATATATATATATATATATATATGCGCAGAAACTTCACCATTAAGACATGTATGCAAAATAACCACGGGAGAAATGAAAGGAGCGACAGTGAGTACTTTCGTTTATTACATCTTCAGACAGAGTGGTAGAGAAACGTAAAGGGTAGAGGTCTTTTATGCACACCCGCTCTAAGATTCTAGCAAGATCAAAAGGCTTTGATGAAAGAAATGTGATAGAATCTTGCCTAATTTCTGGCACGTGTGAAAAGAACGTAAAGATGAGCTATAGTCATTTTAAGTGTGATAAGTTGTTAACTTAATCAATTTTAAAGCAGTTCCCCCAGACTAACAATTGATTGTTGTTTGTCGTCTGCTGGTAGTACAGTCACACCTGTGTGGGACACACCTAACATTTTTCCTCTACCTTAGGTCTTAAGTTAAGCAGCAGTATTTACCCCTTTTTGTCAGGTGCATCCCTAAGGAAAAAAGTCAGGTACCTATTATTCTGTGCATCGCTCATTTTTAATTCAGGTCATGCTTTGTTCTGTGTGCCACTCCCTGCTGCAGGAGTGCACGAGTTAAGCCGCACTATTTACCCCTTTTGCCAGGTGCATCAATAAGGTAAAAAGTCAGGTACCCATTGTTCTGTGTATTGATCGGTTTTAATTCAAGTCATCCTTTGTTCTGTATGCCATTCCCTGCTGCGGGTGTGCATAAAAGACCTCTACCCTTTAATTTTCTGTATCACTCTGAAGACGTAATGTACGAAAGTACTTACTGTCGCTCCTTTCATTTCTCCTATGGTTATTTTGCATGCATACATACATACATACATACATACATATATATATATATATATATATATATATATATATATATATATATATATATATATATATATATATATATATATGTAAAACTCCAACTTATGTTATCTCTCTTCATTGTCTATGTAGTTTGTTGGCGTGGCTTTTTTTTGTTCCTCCTAAATCGTATATATGGCTTACATTCTCGCCCTGAATTATAGTCATAGTATACCAAAGCTGGACTGTTGTAATACCTATAATTAGACTGTTGTATTTACCTGTATTAATATCCTTTGTCCATGTCAAGTTAAGCAAATTATCAAGATATATTTGATTTATATATTGTCACGGGGTTTTTATAATATCACGGTAATTTTGATATAATTGTTTTAAATATTATTTAAATTGATATTTATATTCAATAATATTGAAGCGCAGAGACAATGATTGTCTTGCTACATCAAGCAACGATTACTTTACGCTGGCTTGTGCACGATTCTCTAAGAACGAGAATTTATAAACTTTCTCAACAGTACACAGCAGAGACTAATTACTCACAATTGCTGAATTACTGTACTGTTAGCCTCTGGAGAAAGTTACATCACCCCTGACAATAAATAACTAATACTAATAATAATAACATCAGGTTCTTGCTGATGCATTAACTCCTGGCACAACGGATTTTAAGTTAATACAACAAGACTGGTCTAAGTACCAGTTATGACTAGTAAACGTTTATGCAAGCTAGGAGCTGTATGGAAAATAAGCTTAATTATGGAGAAATGAAACAAGATTTTTACTCTACATTAAGCTCAAGAAATAGAACTGTTAAATTTATTAATCACAAAAATAAATTTAACATTACATTTCAAATCAAATTAAATGAGACGCACTCGCTCACTCACACAGAAGCTAAATACTTACGCCTAGGAAAAACACCTTAACTAAGCTCTTAAAACTACAAAATACACAAAAGAAATACCAGTCGATGAATGCTATGTATCACCAGATGGGTGGGAAGACTGGACTAACTGTGAAGTGGAGTTTGGGTACTAGCTGACCTCTCGCACTGCTGCACAGGTCCTGTCTCCGTCACAGCAAACACTAAACTGAATTCAAATAATGCATAAGCAGTACGCACAGGCCACCGGAAGAAGGCGTGGCTAACGGTTGAATGAAGCAGAGGCAAACGATAAAGAAATAATTGTATCAGCTCAGTAGCGCACTTAGTGACGTGCATTAAATCGGTCACTTTTTGAAAACGGTGACGAATTATTTGAAAAGTATACCCCGAAATGGAGAGAGAAACGGTTAACTGAGCGATACACAGTGAGTTTTCCACTATTAGTTCGTGGCTTCTCACAAAAAGGAAATGTCGCGAATTGATTCGTGACATTACGCCCATGAAAATTAAATCTTTCTTCCTTCAGAAGAAAGATTTCAATATACATACATATAAATCCTAACTCAGTCACACAAGATTCACACTGTGGTGTGTGTGCTATCCTGCTACAGGAGAAAATCGCAGTCGCCAGTGAGTGAAAAAACCTCGTATTTACGTTAATAGAAGCAAGCTTGAGGGAAAAACTCCGTGACGACGGTGAAAATCCTGTACTCAGGTCAAACTGAGCGAAAATTCGCTACATTTACACTGACAACTAATTGTTGTGTAGCGTGGTGTATGTAATACGCGGTGTAGGTGTGACAGTTGTAGTGTAACTGTACCTACGTGTAAAATGACACAGTAAATAATATATGGCGATGACGAAGGCAGAGGAGAAGAGGTGGCAGCGTGCGGCAGACGATCGGCTGGCCCGCACAGCAAAACTGCTACACCCATTGCTGAACCTGCAAAACCAATTGAGGTGGAGCATCAAAAGTGTCAATGGGACAAAATTCTTATTATGTTACAATTACTCTCTCTGGCTAGCAGTCAGTACATGCTATGAAAAGTACACTCGAGGTCGCCATTAATTTTAGCACACGATTATGGTCGGCAAGTTGAGAATCCCTATGCAACTTGGGTCTTCCATAGCCTCAAACCGCACACGGGTCCTCAACCTGTGCCTTAACCTACAGTACTTATATTAATATCGGGAAGCTGAGAATCCTTGTGCAAACTTGGGTCTTCCATAGCCTCAAGTCGCCTCTGCAGAGTTCTCACTTCCCCCTTAACCTACAGTACTTATATTAGTATCGGGGAGCTGAGAATCCTTGTGCAAACTTGGGTCTTCCATAGCCTCAAGTCGCCTCTGCGGAGTTCTCTCTCCCCCTTAACCTACAATACAATACTTATATTAGTACCGGAAAGCTGAGAATCCTTGTGCAAACTTGGGTCTTCCATAGCCTCAAGTCGCCTCTGCGGAGTTCTCTCTCGAACTTCCCCCTTAACCTACAATACTATACTTATATTAGTACCGGGAAGCTGAGAATCCTTGTGCAAACTTGGGTCTTCCATAGCCTCAAGTCGCCTCTGCGGAGTTCTCTCTCGAACTTCCCCCTTAACCTACAATACTTATATTAGTATTGGGAAGCTGAGAATCCTTGTGCAAACTTGGGTCTTCCATAGCCTCAAGTCGCCTCTCAACTTTCCCCTTAACTTAAGGTACATAATATGCATGTACAGGCCCTGGACATACTGTGTCCTGTGGGGCCAATGGGCGAGACATCAGGTCTGCACCCACTTCACCACTACCCTGTCTCTCAACTGACTCAGAGATTACAGGTGTGGTTATGAACGGCACAGGAAGGACATGTCCCTGATCAGTGGTGATACTTTGGCACACACTGCAGGAACGGACAAAACTGTCTATGTCTCGTCCCATCCCTGGCCAGAAAAAGTCAGCTCGGATACGGCCCTGGGTCTTCCTTTTGCCCAGGTGACCTCCTGAGGCTGGACAATGACCCCATTGTAACACTGCTGGGCGGTACTTGGCGGGAACGACAAACTGCAGTCGAACCTCGCCCTCGGGTGTTCGTGACTCACGGTAGAGCCGTCCTTGTTTGCGAAGGAACTTGGCTCGACCTCCCGTGAATACTTAATCACTCGACCCTTTTGTTTATTCCGCACGGCAGCAAGTGTCGGGTCAGAATGTTGTTCTTGTACAACAAGTTGACTGCACATCAGATCTTGCGGCGATTCAATGATCACTGGGGTGACACAGTCTGGAGCCTCAGTCATGGCTCGTGTTACCGCAGCAGCCGAAGTCTGAGTAGCGTCATCATCGGAGCAACTATCCTTGACTCCTTGAATATTGCCTACTATTAAGTCAAATAGAGGCTCTGGCATGACAACTGCAAGTGTCGTACCAGTATAAAATGGAGATGCCACCTGGATACATGCCTCAGGGAACAATCTCACTGATCCATCAATAAGCTTTGCATGGATCTGTCGACCTGTATACTGCTCAGGCCGAACTAAACTCTGCTTAACAGAGCAACCTGAGGAACCATTGTCTCTCAGGACCTTCACAGGAATGCCTCCCACAAACCCTGGCTGAACACGGAAGGTACTGTCACCTGTGGGAGGGCCTGTGGAGGAAGCAGCTAGCCACTCATGAGGCTGCTGAATTGATGTGGCAAACATTGTGCCTTGAGAGTTATATACTTGAGGGTTTGCACTCATTGCATGGGAAGATGGAACATTGGCCATCTGTGGAGGGGGGTTCACTGTCACTGTGGGACTAGTGAACTGTGGGGAAGTACCCACACTGGTAGGGACGTGACCACCAGGCTGCTGCTGAGGAATGAAAGCTGCATTCGCTTCCTGCCTCTTTTGAGCTGGTGGTGGAAAAGTTTGTCCCGACGGTCGGTTGCGTGGCTGATACTGCTGCTGGTTAGGGTACTTGTTGTACCTCTTCCACTCAGGTTTCCGAGTGTTTTGCCCCTGGTCCTTCCACTGCGGTTTTGGACCTTGACCATTACTCTGAGAACGGCCTTGGTGCTGGGATTCAGTCTGAGACGGCTTCCCAGACTTGGCAGTATCTTTTCTACTCCAGGTGTTTTGCTTACGAGCTTGATACCCGTATGCAATAAAGAATGCGTCAGCCTTCTCTGCCATTTGGCTGGCATCTTTCACCTGGCAGATCTTAAGCTGTGCTATGAGCTCAGCAGGCCACGACCTCTCTAGCTGTGTACGCAGCATAAGGTCAATTATCCCCTCACGCGTGGAAGGAGTTTCATCTTTCTCCATCCACTCATTTAAGTAAGCTGTGAGACGATCAAGGAACTGAACAGCTGTCTCCTTGTCTTGGAGACGAGCTCGCATGAACTGAACTTTGGCGTCGTCTACTGTGAGACCATACGCCTTAATGAGTGCAGCTTTCATCATCTCATATGTGAGATTGTCTCCACGAATTCTGTGGAGAATATCGAGGGCGGGGCCCTCAAATAAACTAAGGAATTGGATCCGCTTAGCTGCCTCATCCAGTTGATATAAGTCTGCCATGTCCTCAAAACGAGCTATGTACGGCTCGATTCGCTCGCTTTCCTTGTATGAAGGAAGCTTGATGCGTGGGGTCGCCAGGACATGTGCAGGGGGAACGCTCGTGGAGCTTGGACCAACTGCACCAGACGTGTCTGAAGCCAAGGAATCTTGCTTGAGCTTCAGCACTTCAAGTTCATGTTCTCGTTCTTTGTCTCGTTGTTCACGCTCGTATTCGCGCTGTTCTCGCTCGTGTTCGCGCTGTTCTCGCTCTTTTTCTAACTCGAGCTCGCGTTGTTTCTGCTCGTGTTCGCGCTCCTTTCCGCGTTCCTCACGCTGTTCTCGCTCGTATTCGCGCTGAATCCTACGCTCTTCACGAGCATCTTTCTCACGTTCTTGCTCGTAATTGAACCTTGAGAGAACGTAACTCTGTATTTTCTCTGGGTCTGAGACCCATATCTTTGGCTTCCTGTACAAATACAGCGGTAGCCATGGCGCTAATTTATTAAGCAACCCGAAATTGAGTACTGACTGCTTAGCGACGAATACTAATAAACACAAGAAAAGAGTACAGACACAAGCTAGTGGTGACCAGTCTTATCCAGTTAACTGGCAAAGAATAAATAAAAAATGTAAATGACTGGGAAGACTCAATAATAAACACAATGGGTACGGCGACTTCCCAGAAGCGAATAAAATTGTCTGGCGTTACCAAAAATAAACTAGAGTTAAGTATTCTATTGATTAATAAAGCAAAATTCACTTGCTAAATTAAGGGTAAACACCAGTAAGCTTGTGCCTATAAACTTTAATGATAAATACCTAAATATGAATGAGTGAGCACTATCTGTGAATAGCTTTAGAGCTAGGAGTTAATATCCTGGAATGAGGTCGCCAATTGTCACGGGGTTTTTATATTATCACTGTGTTTTTGAAATAAATGGTTAAATATTATTTAAATTGATATTTATATTCAATAATATTGAAGCGCAGAGACAATGATTGTCTTGCTACATCAAGCAACGATTACTTTACGCTGGCTTGTGCACGATTCTCTAAGAACGAGAATTTATAAACTTTCTCAACAGTACACAGCAGAGACTAATTACTCACAATTGCTGAATTACTGTACTGTTAGCCTCTGGAGAAAGTTACATCACCCCTGACAATAAATAACTAATACTAATAATAATAACATCAGGTTCTTGCTGATGCATTAACTCCTGGCACAACGGATTTTAAGTTAATACAACAAGACTGGTCTAAGTACCAGTTATGAATAGTAAACGTTTATGCAAGCTAGGAGCTGTATGGAAAATAAGCTTAATTATGGAGAAATGAAACAAGATTTTTACTCTACATTAAGCTCAAGAAATAGAACTGTTAAATTTATTAATCACAAAAATAAATTTAACATTACATTTCAAATCAAATTAAATGAGACGCACTCGCTCACTCACACAGAAGCTAAATACTTACGCCTAGGAAAAACACCTTAACTAAGCTCTTAAAACTACAAAATACACAAAAGAAATACCAGTCGATGAATGCTATGTATCACCAGATGGGTGGGAAGACTGGACTAACTGTGAAGTGGAGTTTGGGTACTAGCTGACCTCTCGCACTGCTGCACAGGTCCTGTCTCCGTCACAGCAAACACTAAACTGAATTCAAATAATGCATAAGCAGTACGCACAGGCCACCGGAAGAAGGCGTGGCTAACGGTTGAATGAAGCAGAGGCAAACGATAAAGAAATAATTGTATCGCTCAGTAGCGCACTTAGTGACGTGCATTAAATCGGTCACTTTTTGAAAACGGTGACGAATTATTTGAAAAGTATACCCCGAAATGGAGAGAGAAACGGTTAACTGAGCGATACACAGTGAGTTTTCCACTATTAGTTCGTGGCTTCTCACAAAAAGGAAATGTCGCGAATTGATTCGTGACATATATGTTTCCATGGCTATGTTTGCTGTTATTTTTCATATATATTATTGGCAAATTTCGATTTTATATAACACAAACTTTTGTTTATGAATATATATTTTCAGGATTACAAGTAGAACAGGGCCCCAACCTTCTTTTTTATGCAAGGGAGAAGGAACCAAAGGTCAGAGGCCTGCAAATTGCTCCCTCAAAAAAAAAAAAAAAAAAAAACAAGATAACAGAGAGCCAAATTCAAGATCCATTCATTTCTAGATGCCTGGACACACTGCGTTTGAAAGACTGGAGATCATAGATATTAGGTAAAACAGGCAGAGGGAGACAGTTACAGAGTTGACCTGTTGCATACGTGAAGAACTAGGAGAGCGGGTTAACTCTTGCATTACAGAGTTGGACAGAAAAGGGATGAGGGTTTGTTGCTAGACGGGTGCAACGCGCCCGTCATGGTGGTGGATGCAGACAGTTCAGAGGAGCACTGACCATTGAGGTACCGACAGAAAAAAGATAAAGATGCAAGAGTGCGGCGAGGAGACAGAGGATGAAGGGAGCCAGTAGGAGGAGAGGAGTTAATAAGACAAAAAGCCTTTGACTCCACCCTGTGGAAAAGAGCCATGTGTGGGGAGCTTCCCTACACATGAGAGTTGTACTCAACACAGGGGCAAATAAAACCCGTGTATAAAGTCAACAGCTGTGCACGGATAAAGAAAATACGGAGTCGATTTAGCACATCTAATCTCTTTGAAGCAGATTTTATACGAGAGGTAATATGTTCTTTCCAAGATAAATCCCAACAGAATGAAACCCCAACTGTGTTTGAAGTTGATGCAGGATTGAGTTGGATATTATTAAAAGTCAGAGGATACTTTTGAGGAAGATTTTGTTGGGTTGATAGATGAAAGAACTGAGTTTTTGATGCATTAGAAACAACAGAGTTATTTTTACTCCAATCAGAGATACGAGCCAAATCAGACATTAGGTGTGCCATAGCATCATCCCTTGTTTGTTGAAGCAACTGCTGAGAAGGACGCTGCGGGAACCGAATGGAAAGGTGAAGGGTGGAGTCATCAGCGTACGAGTGGATAGGGTTAGCTGTACAGCTTAGAAGGTCATTTATGAATAAAAGGAAGAGAGCTGGTGACAGGACTGACCCCTGAGGAGCACCACTATTGATAGCTCTAGGAGAAGAACTATGGCCGTCCACAACAGCGGCTATAGAACGACTAGAAAAAAAGCTAGAGATGAAGGCACAGATGGAAGGATAGAAACCGTAAGAGAGCAGTTTGGATATTAAAGATTTATGCCAGACTTGATCGAAAGCCTTTGAGATGTCAAGTGCAATGGCAAAACTTTCGCCAAAGTCTCGAAAGGAAGATGACCAGAAGTCTGAAAGGTAGGTGAGAAGATCACCAGTGGAGCGACCCAGGCGGAACCCGTACTGACGATCAGAAAGAAGGTTGTGATAGAAAAGATGCTTATTTTTTTTTGTTAAGAATAGACTTGAAAACTTTTGAGACACAGGATATTAAAGCAATTGGGCGATGGTTAGAGGGTTGGGAATGGTCACACTTCTTTGGAACAGGCTGAATGAGAGCAAACTTCCTGCAAGAAGGAAAGGTACATGTTGATAGACAAAGGCGAAAGAGTTTACCTAGGCAGGGTGTAAGCACAGAAGCACAGTTCTTGAGGACAACATTATAGGGACTCCATCAGGCCCATATGCCTTGCTAGCATTGAGGCCAGTTTTGACAAAAAATACATCAGCTGAAGAAATTTTAATGTCAGTCATGAGGAAGTCAGAGGGGGGAAGAGATGGAGGGAGAGCGCCGGAATTGTTTAAGTTGGAATTGGAGGAGAAAGTCTGAGCAAAGAGATCTACTTTATCAGTAGAAGAAATTGTTACAGAGCCATCAGAGTGAAAAAGAGGAGGGAAGGATGATGAGGTAAAGTTGTTACAAAGGTTTTTGGCAAGGTGCCAGAAGGAGCGGGAAGAGTTTGAATTGGAGAGTTCAGAACATATAGTACGAATGAAATTATTTTTAGCAGAACGAAGATCAGACTTAGCACGATTCCGGGCAGAATCATAAAAAAGATGAGATTCAGGGGTGGGTTGGCTCCGGTACCTTTTGGAGGCCTTCTTGTTGTGGACATCATTAGAACAAGCATGAATAAATCATCTTTTTTTGCGTTTGTCGAAGGATATGAGAAAGGAATGTATGTTTCCATGCTTCCAGTGTGCGCATGGCACACTCAGATGTCTCTTGGCCATGGAAGCAATAATCATTCCAGGGAAAATCAAAGAAGTACTGCCTGAGGGCCTCTCTAATAGCAACTCCAAAGTGCTACGACCGACGTTTCTTTGGAGGGTCCACAGATCTTACTGGAGGAGTAATAGGACAGGTTAAGGTGATAAGGTTGTGATCGGAGGAGCCCAACAGAAAAGAAAGGTTTACAGCACAAGCAGAAGGATTAGTTGTAAAGAAGAGGTCAAGCATGTTGGAACTCTCTCCAAGGCCGTCACGGTTACGGGTAGGTTGGTGTACAAGCTGCTCTAGGTTATTAAGGATAAAGAAGATGTAGGCTTATTCACCGGGTGGATCAGTGAAAGGAGAGGAGAGCCAAAGTTGGTGGTGAACTTTGAAATCTTCTAGAATTGTGATTTCAGAGAAAGGAGAAATGGATAGGATGTGTTCCATCGTAGAAGTAAGATAGTCGAAGAATTTTTCATAGACAGTGAAATTAGGGGATAAGTAAACAGCGCAGATATATTTTGTCAGAGAACGACAGGAAAGCCGAAGCCAGAGAGTAGAGAATTCAGAAGAATCAAGTTCAGGAACACGAGAGCAAGATAAGTCGTTGCGTGCACATAGACAACAGCCACCTTTGGCTTTAAATTGAGTATAGAGAAAGTAGGAGGAAACAGAAAAGGGTTTGCTGTCAGTTGCCTCAAACAGCTAAGTCTCTGTCAGGAAGAGGTGAGGTGTTTAGAGGAGGAGAGGTGGTGTTCGATAAAAAGAAAGTTAGAGGAAAGGCGGCTAATGTTGCAGAAATAAAGGAGTCAGACAGTGGTTCCAAGCATCTCGCTGAGTCGTCACCGAGAGAGGGGCGGATGAGAGGCATTTATGGTCTCCCTCCCTGGGGACTGCGAGGCCTGCTTATTGTGTGCCATTTTTATTATTATTTTTTTTAAATTTTGAAAAGGAAGTGTAGTGTTACTGTGTATGTAGATTGGTGTTGACAGTCAGAGAAACTTGTACTGGAGAGCATGCTGGCCTATTCTTTTTATTACCGAAACACTGAAAAAGTTCAGCAAAGAGGGATGGTCATGAACTAGTGCCGAGGGCTGATGAAACGGGAGCTCCAGCTCTCCCTGTCACCAGCTTTCCATCCACCTTGGGAGTACCGCCCTGCTCGACTGGTGCTTCAGTGTACTCCCTATCAGCACTTAACTTGACATTAATCCAGTTTTATTCTTTCCCATTAATTAAAATTCGTTGTTTACGCTCTGCACATTGTCTATCAGCCCACTTGAGCACGTCTCAGCTGAAACCATGAACTTAAAAAACGAACACTTTCTGAAAAATTGCTTACAAATATATAGACAGCTTCGTTTTAGCCTCCATACATAGAACGCAATTGCAAAGATGGAGGATACTGGTAAGCCATGACAGACTGTTCAGGAATTCATGCTGTGAGTTTCTGGTGGGAGTATTTTTGTGGCAAGAGTTTCACTAATTTGCCTCTGATAAATGGCCTCCAACACCTAGCCAACTACTGATGCTCTAGCTGGACGGGAAGTGCCGGGGTGGGATTTACTGCCCTTTGTCATTATTAGAGTTACATTTGCTAGTTCCAGCTGTGATGAATAGTGACATTGCTTTAAAAATGAGTAAAGTGAGGAAGGGAGTAGAAAAGGGTGAGATGAGGAAGAGAGAAAAGAGGAGATAAGATGAAAGAGAAACAGGGAAGAAAAGAAAGAGGAAGGCATAGGGAAGAAAGGACGGAAGTGTGAAAGGAGAATGGTGATGAGAGGAGCGGCTAAGGGAAAAGGGAGAAACAGAACAGAGAAACAGAGAAAGATGGAGAAAAAGAGAAGGGAAGGAAGAGAAGGGAGACAAAGGCAGAAGAGAGATAGAAGAGAAATGAAGACTAAAGACTGGAGCGGGTGAAAAGAGGAGGAAAGAGAGAGAAAGGAAGGAGGAGGAGAAAGAAGGGAGGCTAGAGTATGAGAGAGAGAGAGAGAGAGAGAGGGGAAGATGGGGAAGATAAAGCACGGAAGAGATGGAGTGGTAAGAGAGAAGATGAAGAGAGGAGGAAATAACGCTGTAGATGCAGGAGGGGGAGGAAGAGAAGAAGGAAGGAGGAGGTAGAGGAGTAGAGGGAAGAGGGTGAAAGAGGAGCAGGGGAAGGAAGGAAGCAGAAAAAGGAGCTGGACGAAGAATGAGATGAGAAGGAAAAATCTGAGGAGGAAGAGGCAAGAACAGGAAAGAAAGAAATAAGTAAGAGGAAAAAGGAAAGAAAATTTGGGAAAATGATGGAGATGAAATGAAAATAAAAAGGGAAGTGAAGAATGTATAGAAAACAGGACTAAAGAAAATGGTGAGAAGAGGAGAAGACTTGCTGACAGTAGACAGAATCAAGGAGAAAGGGGCAGTGAGAAAGATGGTGACAAAAAGAGAGAGATTAAACGCTCGCTCTCTCTCTCTCTCTCTCTCTCTCTCTCTCTCTCTCTCTCTCATATTTCCTCGCTCCCCACTGCCTCATAAACTCCCTCCATCACACCCTGTGCCTATCTTTAACTTTCTTTCAAAATAACTCTCCCTCCTTTCCCCTTTCCATTTGTACGTATTCTTTCTCTTTTCCTTCTCCTTTCCCTCTTAACCTTTTCTTTGTTTCTTCTTTGCCATCCTTTTTTCTACTTTTTCTTTTTATTCCTTACATTGTTTTATCCTTTCTTTTCCTTCTTCACTGCTTTCCTTTCACCATCGCTTCTTAACTCCTTTCTTTTCTTCCTCCTTCCTTCCTTCCATTCTTAACTCCTCCCTGTGGGCCCACTTAAATCTTCTCCCTCCTCCCTCTCTTTCTGCCCTTTTTTCATTGCTACTTATTTCCTTACTTCTTCCCTTTACCCTCTCCCTTCTCTTTGTAACTTCTCTGTTTGCTTTCTGCTTCATCCTTCCTTTCCCTCCTTCCTTCTTTATTAACTCATTTTCTCCTTCATTTCCCTCTTCGTTCCATTTATTCTCCATTTTCTTCTCTGCTACTTGTTTGCTTTTTTCTTCCCTTCCTCTGTCCATCATTTTCTCCTTATTTTCCTTTTTATCTCCATTCTTTATTTTCTCCTTCCTTCCTCCATCCTCCCTTCCTTTTCCTCTTCCTTCCATAATTCTTTTCTTTGCTTCTTCCCTCCCTCCCTCCTCTTCTTTATTTTTCCTCTCTTCCTAACTCCTAGCTTACATCATTCTTCTTTTCTCTCCTTTTTCTTCTCTTCTTCATTTCTTCCCTTCCTCCATCCATTCTTCCCTTCTTCATTCCTTCCCTTCCTCCATCCATTCTTCCCTTCTTCATTCCTTCCCTTCCTCCATCCATTCTTCCCTTCTTCACTCCTTCCCTTCCTCCATCCATTCTTCCCTTCTTCATTCCTTCCCTTCCTCCATCCTTTCTTCCATTCTTCATTCCCTTCTCAGTCCCTTTTTTTACTTCCTCCTCTCCTCTCTTTCTCCTTCCATTCCTTTTGCCAAGCCTTCCCTTGCTTTCCCCTTTTCCTCCTCTCTTCCTTCTGATTTGTTTCCCCCAGCATAGCCTACCACTCTGTCTCCTCCTTCCCTTCAGTCACTGTTTATTCTTCCTTCTCTCCCTCTTAATTCCGTCATCCATCCCTCTCCATCTGTTGCTTAGTCATCCTTTTCCCTGCCTCCTTCTCTCAATTTTAACACATGTTGCTTTACATGTTGCTTCCTTTTTTTCTTTCATATCCTCATCTTCCATACCCCTTATAAGATTTTTCCCTCATTTTTCTGCCTCCCATAGTCTAGCCCTCCTTCTCTCCCTCCCTCCCTCCTTTCCTCCCTCCCTTTTTTCACACTCACATTTCTTCACCTTTTCCTTCCCTTATTTTTTCCCCTACACTTCTGATTTTCGCCATTATTCTTCCTTGTCTTCCTTCATCTTTCCTTTCCCTTACTTCTCTTACCCATATCTTTCTCCTTTCCTCTCGTCTTCCTTCCCTTTCTCCTTCACTCTTTCCTTTCCCTCTCCCTCCCTTTATTCCCTTTTCCATCCTTTACTGGTATGCATTCTTTCTTCCTTATTGTAACTCCCATCCTCCCCTACCTCACCTCCCTCCCTACCCCCCTACCAGTATTCCGTCTATTTCTGACACACCACTCCTTTCTTAGCTCCCTCCTGCCTTCCTTTTCCTTCCCTTCTTTCAGTGACCCCTTGGAATTCCCCCCCCCTCTTCTCTCTCTTTCTCTGTCTATCTGTCTGTCTGTCTGTCTCTCTCCCCTCTCTCTCTCTCTCTCTCTCTCTCTCTCTCTCTCTCCATTTCTTACATTGTCCTCCAGCAAGAATTCCCACTCTCACTCTTAGCACACGAACAAAGGAGAGAGAGAGAGAGAGAGAGAGAGAGAGAGAGAGAGAGAGAGAGAGAGAGAGAGAGAGAGAGAGAGAAAAAAAAGAGAGAGAGAGAGAGAGAGAGGAAAGAAGCTCAACACAAGGGTCTCTCAACAGCTTAGGGAGGTGGAGGAAACGGCATCACTCTGGCAGAAGTGGAGGGAGGGAGGGAGGAAGAGAGGGAGGAAAGAGGGAGAGGGGAGAAAAGAAGGGCAAGGGTGTGGGAGGAAGGGAGAAGAGGGAGGGGGATGAAGGAAAGAAGGGAGAAGTAGAAAATTAGGGGGAAAGGAGACGGAGGGAGGGAATGAGTGAGCCACTGGAGAAGATAGAAAAGAGAGAAGAGGAAAGAGAAGGATAGGAAAGGATGAGGGAATGACGGAAAGGGGGAAATGAAGGAAAGGAAAGATGGGAGACGGCAAATGGGGAGAATGAAGAGAGAAGAAAAGAGAGAAGAGGGAAGGAAGGAAGTAAATGGGTGGGGTGCAGTATGAAGAGGGGAATGTTTAAGAGAGAAGAAGGGGAAGTGGAGAGGAGAGATGAGGGAAGGAAGTGAGGGGATAGAGAAGGAGGGGGAGGAGTAGGAAACGAGGGAAAGGGAGAAGAAAAGAGAGAAACGACATAATGGCAAGGGAAGACAGAAGGGAGATGGGAGGAAGAAAGGGGAAATTGGAAGAGGGAGAGGAAGATAAAGAGAAATGGAAAGGTGGAAAGAAAAGGAAATAGATGAGAGGAAAAGGGGAAAGGAGAGAGAGAATGGAAGAAGGAAAGAGGGAAAGAAAAAGTAAGAGGTAGAGAGAAAGAAGAAGAGGAGGGCGTGTAGAGAAGAAGAGGAGGAAGTGTAGAGGAAGAGACGGAGGAAATATGGAGGTGAGGTAGAGAAGAGGGAAGTGAGGGAGAAGAAATAAAGAAAAAAAGGAGAGAGAGAGAGAGAGAGAGAGAGAGAGAGAGAGAGAGAGAGCTCAGACGCAAAAAAGCCAAAATGAAAGTAAAACGAAAAGTGCGATTTGAATGTCACGTAACCAAACCAGATATATCAGACGCTACCATATCCTGACCTCACCAAACCTAACTACACCTGACTTTACCAGGTGAATTTCAGTACCTTTAAAATTGTTAGGTTAGCCAAGGTACTGTAGTTGGATTCAAGTTAATTTAGCTGAAGTAAGGATATTCTTGGTTGGTTTGGCTGGATTAATTTAGGTTCCATTAGGAGTTGTTTTCCGGTGGCTTCTCTGTAAGTACGACAACATGTAGTCACATTTATATGTCATATAACGCCTTGAACCATTTCAGTGTACTGAGTCCATTGGACAAGTAAAATTATACATTGTATACACACTCACCCACCCACCCACACACACACACACACACACACACACACACACATATATATATATATATATATATATATATATATATATATATATATATATATATATATATATATATATATATATACATATATATATATATATATATATATATATATATATATATATATATATATATATATATATATATATATATCTGTGTGTGGTGTGTGTGTGTGTGAGAAGAAAGAAGGTGGTGGTGGTGATGGCCTTTGTGATTAAAAGTTTCCAGAAGACCTTAAGCCGGGGCACGTGATGCAAAGAGGAGCGGAAGACGAGGGAGAGGGAAGGTAAAAGAGGAGAAGGAGGAAGCGAAAGGAAATTGGAAGCAGGAGAGAATGAAGAAGAGGGGCAAAGGAGAAGAAGTAAGAGAAGAAGAAAGGGAGGAAGGGAAAGGAGAAGGGAAGAAGGAAAGGCAACGAGAACGGAGAAGAAGGCGAGGAAGAGAAACATGACAATGAGGAACATCAGGAAATAAAGATAGAAGACGAGGGAAGAAGACTGACTTAGAGAGTGAAACAGACGCTACAGAAAATCAAGAATGAGATGGAGGAAGAGGGGGACGAGGAAGCAGGAAAAAGGAGGAGGGAGAAGAGGAAGGAGGAAGAGGACGGAAGATGCTGGAGAAAAGAGAAGGTGGAAAAAAATCTGATAAAATGGAGGCGAGGGATTTGAAAGAAGACGAAGGAAGAGCGAGTGATGAATGAAGGAGGTGAAGAAGTAGAAGTAAAGAGTGTGAGGAGAAAAGATAGGAGCTTGGAAGACGAGATGAGGGTAAAAATTCTACAATAAAGAGGAAGAATGTAAGGAAGACACGGGGAGGAGGAGAACAAGAGAAAAAGAGAAGGTAAGGAAGGAAAAGGCTGTAAAGAAGGAAAACAGTGAAGGAGAAAAATGTTGAGTGAATAAATAGCTATGGGTAGGAAATGTTAGTGGAATAACAAAGATGACACTAACAAAGAAGAGCATGAAGGGCTGTCGAGGAAAAAGGGAAAGAGACAGTATGATGGGGAAGAGGTAATGGGGAGAATAAAAAGACACAGATAATACAGAGAGAGAGAGAGAGAGAGAGAGAGAGAGAGAGAGAGAGAGAGCGTTTCTGTGTATGCAATAGAACACTTATGTACTCATTGATATATCTATCTATCTATACACATATATATATATATATATATATATATATATATATATATATATATATATATATATATATATATATATATACAGGTACATACATACAGTATATACACACGTGTGTGTGTGTGTGTGTGTGTGTGTGTGTGTGTGTGTGTGTGTTTGATTCTCAGCACGACCGTGTGTGTGTGTGTGTG
>NC_137007.1:24198731-24236231 GCF_032717465.1 Coenobita brevimanus | reverse complement strand
CCCCGTGGAGGGAGACCACTGGGGGTCCCACCCTGCCTCAAACCTGTCCCGGATGAAGGTCTACCATTGCGCAAAATTAAATGTTTCTAACACTTCTCCCATAAGGCCTGGATCCCTATTCATCGTGAAAGTAGAGTACCTCAGTGAGTGAGGGAGTGAATGAGTGACACAGTTAGCAACAAGCAACTCTGTATATGTTGCCGCTCCTGTGGGATGTGGCAGAAAAGGAGCCTTACCCAGAATACCATAGATTACGTTTTATTGGCAGTTGCAGCAATGAATTGTCTTTGGGTGATGCACATTTTTTTACGAAAATGGGAATGAGGCTAAAAGGTAATGGTGACGTTAAATACACACCAGCATTGATCCCTATTGATAAAATAGATACCCTGAGAAATACAATTGCAGTGAAATAGACTAAAATACGTAAAACATGACCACAGACTGCTAATAAGTTAGGTAATACAGAATATCAGATTAAAGATAGGCTGATCCTGAAGAATAGCCTAACCTTCCGACAATAGAGCAAAGACAGCAAAGTTTGCCATAACGCAATAGATATAAACTGATGATGATTCGTAAACCCTTTCACATTTGTTTACCGCCGAATATTATGATATTGAAACGTTGGTTCACTTGTTACCAAGAAGACTCATTCCTACCTCATCACAAAGCTTTATTGAATATTATTCAACTATGCCTTAATATTCAAGTTGTGGTTGTGATACAATTCCGTCAAGTGAAAACAAACTGAGTGTAGTTCAGAACAAGCAGGTGTAGTTAGTGGATGAATCAGATGACAGTACAGAACAGATTAGTGAAAGTTGTGAGGGTAATAGTAAATAACACAGCGCCAGGAGCAAGATACGAGAGCCAAACATTCTGCAGTAAACTCTTGGTATTTGTTGAGACGCTTCCAAAACAAAGATGGAACGTGGGCATTAGACACAAAAAAACAGTATCAGTATGAGCAACGAAAACCATTGGCCAGAAGAATGAATATATGCGGAAAAGAAACATAAAAATTATGAAGAATTTAAGAATATAAGAACTCTGAGGGAAAAATATATATATATATATATATATATATATATATATATATATATATATATATATATATATATATATATATATTGTCAAGCAGGAGCCCAAGGTTTGCCCCAGAGACCCAAACCGAGAGATACAGTAATAAACAAGACATCAACCCAGTGAGCCTGTGGACGTCTATTTCATATTATTCTTGCCGTATCCTGATGATTTAATTTGCTTAGGATAGATCTTCGAACTGGAGAGGTTAGATATAGCGCCATGAACCCCATCAACACGAGATGCCGATGGTAAGTTCAATAATACCGACAAGCAACGGCAACACTAGGCTACAAGGAACGTCACCCTGATTCTCGCGGTTAATATTTAATAAGAGGAGACTATTAAGACCAAAGCCCTACTGTGTTCATTCAACTGAACAGCTGCCTATGGATTACGATATTGTGGGTACAATGCTTCCAGCTTACTGTTAGAAAATGTAATGACACCATCTGTTGAAGATTGTTGTTTTTGTTTGTCCCAGGACCATCTGGACTTGAGCACGGTGGAGTGCAGTCTGACGTTGCCCTTCTCCTGCAGTTCAGTATTCTCTTCTTAAGGCATAGGGACGGAGTTGATTGTATATTTAGTCAGAGAAGCCGCCTGATTATATCGTTGCCACCACGTGAAGGAATTCTTCTTCGCATCACCCGATCTCATGAAGAACGTGGTCATTTTCTTCAATACAAACTAATAAAACTTTAAGGAAATTATTGCACAAGCAAAACAACCATGGAAAACCTCATCTGCTGTACAGCTTTATGAATAGTATGACTTCTCACTTTTCCATAGCACTTTATCATAAGTAGCTGTGAATTATCTTACTCCTAATAATCTTGTAATTATACTTATCAGACTGTGTGTGTGGGGGGGTGGATGTGGGTGTGGGTGTGGGTGTGAGTGTGTGTGTGTGTGTGTGTGTGTGTGTGTGTGTGTGTGGATAGGTGGGTAGGTGGGTGAGTTGTGTGTGGGTGGGTGGGTGTGTTGGCGGACTGTATGTGGGTGGGTGGGTGGGGGACCGCTCCGCAGAGATACCCTTTTAGAAAGCAATAAGTAAATAACCTGGTCCACATATAAGTCTGTTAGGTCGAATGCAGAACAGAGCTACATAAAATTTGTTCTCATGTCAGGCTGTAAATGAAATGAAAAATATTTTAAACTCTGTGGTGATGATATAAACACGTAATTAGCATTTCCCTATAACAACGCTGTAATCAAAACAGCTACAGGATTTTAGAATGTAGAGGAAAATGACCTTGAATGATGACAGAAACTGAGTGATGGCGTGGGCGACAGAGGCTGAATAACATGCAGACCAGTGAAAAACAAATAGCATGTAAATGGGCATTGTTATTGAATACTGGAACACACCTGCTCTCTCTCTCTCTCTCTCTCTCTCTCTCTCTCTCTCTCGCACACTAACCATGTTTACTCGGTTTCTTTGCTTTGGCAATCATTTTTTACGAGAGCTTCTTTGGGAGTGGGAGGTAGTGAAATGTGAGTTGCAAAATCCGTAGAGTTTTCCAACCAACTTATGAGGAGGTTGTGTGTGTGTGTGTGTGTGTGTGTGTGTGTGTGTGTGTGTGTGTGGAGGACCTGTATTTTTTTTGCTATATCCTTCGTGCTGTTACATATTAACTTATTATTATTATTATAATTATCATTATTATTATTTTATTATTATTATTATTATTATTATTATTATTATTTTCATTATTATTATGATGATGATGATGATGATGATGATGATGATGATGATGATGGTGATGATGATGATTAATACTGTTCCGGATTACATTCTCCATCTTGGATAAATATAATCCCCCAATCCTTTACCCCCCATCCCCCCCAGGTCAGGCTATCCTTCCTTGTCTCTGCAGCCATTGTTTGCCTCCTTCTCTGCTTCTCTAATTCTAAACACCACTCCAGGCCTTTTTGGTTTCACTATTTTTTTTACTTGGTTCGCCCACCTTCATTTTCACTCTCTCTCTCTCTCTCTCTCTCTCTCTTTTAACATGTCCAACTCTGGGCAAAGGCTTCAGGGCCTATTCCCAAGTCCCAGTAGTCCTCCTTGGGGCCCAGTAGTCCTACATCTCCACATGTCACCACTTCGGCGCTAACACCCACCATCCTTATTGAATACATGCTAGGGCTGTCTCATACAGGACTGGTGTACTGGTATTAGCGGGGGTACTTTTATGACATGTCGGCGGGTCATCTGGTAGATCAGAAAAGTCTGCTTTTTAAGAAATTCAAATCCTTAAACTGTTCTCTGCCCCACCCGGGATTCGAACCTAGGTCCATTAGGACTGCAGGCCGTCTCTCTACTGATTCTGCCACCGCCTCTATCTCTGTCTGTGTATCTATCTATCTATCTTTTTCATTTTCGTATTTTATCATTCCCGCTTTCACTCTTCCAGCTTCTTGCGTCATTTATACTTACCCCTCCTTTCTTCTTACCTTTCCTTTCCTTCTTGATTCCTCTCTCCTACCTGTCTCTCTCCTTCCTCCAATCTTCCTCTCCCTCTTTAATACTTCCTTCTTGTAACCCTCTAATGATCCTATTGTCTCCGCTTTCCTTTGCAATTGCCACTATGCGATTTTATTAAGAGAGAGTTGTAAGTGCATGATAATACTGGAATTATTAGCCCTTGCACGGTCGGGTCATGTCTAGTATTTTGTTTCAGCTAATGCCAAGAGATTTTATTTGTGAGTTTGGGAGCCTGAGAGTGTTGATTCTGTGTCTTGTCCAGTGCTTTGCTTTATATCGTTAGTGTTATCTTTCCTCCCTACTTCCCCTCTTCCTCCTCCTTATTCTTCCTTTACCTCTTGTCTCTTCTTTCCGTCCAGGTATTTTCTGCTCACGTTTTTCCATCCTATATATTAAATCATTTTATTGCTTTCACTACATTCCCCATTTCTTCCCTTCCCCTCTTCCTCAGTTACCCCATCTCTCTCTCTCTCTCTCTCTCTCTCTCTCTCTCTCTCTCTCTCTCTCTCTCTCTCCAAACCATCACATTAATCCCATCAGTACCATGAGGAATTACTTAAGTTTATTCTTGTTACCTTCAGACATGAGAGACTCTAAGAATTTTACAGGTTAGATATAAATTTCATTAACCTTTTCGGTAAGCGAGACATTTTCTGTGTTGATCTGAATACAATGGAAACGAAAATAAATACATACATATACTGACAGAGTGAGTCATCTGATTCAAGGACTAATTCTCTCCCTCCCGCCTTCTCTATGTTTCTCCATCCTCCCTTTTTAAACCCTTTCATATTTTTTTCTTCCACCTACTGAGCTACATATATTTTCTACCTCCCTGCTTCTCTTTCTCTCTCCCTCCCTCTCTCCCATTGCAGCTTATGTCTTTTGCTCCCCTTCCCTCCCTCCCGCCCTTGTTCATTCCTTCGTCACCCCTCTCATTTTTCCCCTCAAACCCTACCCTCCCGCGTCTTAAGGCATACTATTTTTTCCCTTCTTCACCCGCTCCTTTCATCGCTTCCTCCCTCCCTCTCTCCTTTTCTGCACCCTCCTTTTATCACTTCTTTCACTTTATCGTTCCTTCCTCTCTTCCTTCTTTTTTCCTCCTCGTGACCATTTTTCCTTCAAAATACAGATATACTTTATTTTTCTGTTACCTTATTCTCATGTTTTATTTCCTTCCTCCTTCTCCTTCCTTTTCCTCTTATTCTCCTCCCACCTTCGTTCCTTCCCTCCCATATTCCTTCCTTTTCTCCCTCCTTTCCTTTCTCTTTCCCTTTCTTCATACCTCTTTCCCTCTTTATCGTCATCTAATACAGTCAGATATCGTAGTCGGCTTTTCTGCAACAAATACCCTGAAGAGATCATTAGGTTTGTTGCTGTTTTTTTTTCCTCTGTACTCTCTCCTTACATTTATCCCTTCTTCACTTCCCCCTCCCTCCCTCCCATCTTCCCCTTCCCTCCCTCCTTCCCATCTTCCCCTTCCCTCCCTCCTTCCCATCTACCACATTCCCCTCCCTCCTACACACACACACACACACTTTCTCTCCCTCCCTCCATCACCCGTATCGTTTTTTCCTCCGTCCCTCCCCTCCCCTTCCCGTCGCCCTAACAAATATACATTTTTTCTTCTCCCTCCCTTCGACCGTAGGCTCTAGTCATGTTATTCTCTCTCGCCTCCCTGCCTCCCTCCATCCTTCCTACCCTCTATTCCTCCCTCCCTCCCTCAGTTAACCCCCTTCTCTTTTTCCATCTCCTCTTTCCTTTTAACCCCCTGTACTTCCTATTGCCACCCTCCTTTCTTTCCCCCCTCCCCAACCGCTGGAGTGAGGAACGGGAGAAATGAGGGAGAAAGGGAGAAAGTGGGAAAAGAAGGAAGAGGTGGGAAACTAGGAAAGGAGGGAGGGAGGGAGGAGAAGGAAAGGGAAGGAAGGAGGGAAGAAGAGAAGAGGCAAAGGAGGGAGGAAAGGGAAGGAGGGAGGGAAGGAGAGAAGATGCAAAGGAGGAAGGAAAGGGAAGGAAGGAGGGAAGGAGAGTAGAAGCAAAGGAGGGAGGAATGAGACAGGAATGGAAGGAGGAAGGGAGGAAGTGATGAGGGAGGGGCAGCAGGCACCATCCATCACAGTGTCATAGGCCTCTTCCTGACTCCCTGGCTCTCTCACCTCACCTCACTCTTCATACCCTTTATCACAACTACAACACTCTCTGTCTCTGTCTCTCTCTCTCTCTGTCTCTGTCTGTCTGTCTGTCTGTCTCTCTCTCTCTCTCTCTCTCTCTCCTTTGATCTTCCATTGCGTAGTACCCCAGATCCTCGACCTTTGACCTGCTGTAGTATTGCACAAATCTTCAATATCCAATGACCCTCCCATGATTGCCACCCTCCCTTTTGTTCTTCTCTCTCATGTTTCCTCCCTAGTCTTTCTACAGCTGCTACTAGAGACGGTCACACCTTTTCACTAAATGATTCTCGTATTCAAGCGACTGTTCTTCTGTATTTCTTTGATAATGTTTTGAAATGTGTATTTAACCCAGTTCATTACAGCGATGATGATTCCACTCTTGACTGTCAGTGCGTCTCCCATAGTATCCGTCATGACATTTATGGTATAGTTCATGTTTTTAATCTGTCTTCTAATCACATAGAGACAATGAGAACTTCGCTATTCGAAAATGACTCAGACACTCAACACAGCCACCTTTCTACTCATCACAATCTTTCACAAGCCTGTCTGTTCCCTTACCGTTTCCACCACAAAACTCAAGTTTTTGCCATACCTCAGTATATCCATTCCTGGCGTGTCTTTGTCTAGTGGACTTTTTTTTTTCTTCTTTTTTAGAGAGAGATCACACTGTCATGTCCCATGGGAAATTATTTCAGAGGTTTGGAGTGTTGGTGTTGAGCCGAGTACGTGTCTCTTTCAGCTCTGCATGGTTGTTCTTGTGTGTGTGTGTGTGTGTGTGTGTGTGTGTGTGTGTGTGTGTGTGTGTGTGTGTTGGGATCGTCAATACATATTGTAAAACGCTTTCAAATACTGTGGAATTAAAAGCTTTCCTCTGTATTACTTTCGTTTCTCACCCTGACTCCCTTCTATCTCTCTGTCTTCCTCCCTGCGCTGCACCTGTCTGTTTATTGTAACAGTGAAAACTTCTCTTGCGTGTTGTCTGCATGTCTCCCAACTTCAGCGGGCATGTAGTACTTGGCTGGCTGTTGACTCATCACATCTGTCTAGCTTTCTGATACAAAAGTCAGTACTTTTAGATATTCTCAGTTCATGTACTTACACAAATAGACAGATCTGCAACACCCCTTCTCATTATGCCTTCTCTCCTGCTTATAGCCTCAGGTCTTTGAAGGGCACTGAACCCAGACATCTCGATATGAAATTACATTAAGTTTAGCATTCCATTGTTTGACTTTGTTTCAAGGAATTATTACACTTCTTTACAGCCATTGTTTCCTTTTTTTCCACACCTATCCACCCATCCACCCACACACTTCTCAGTCATCTACCTCACTGTCTCACACATGGGGTCAGCCAGATATAGGGCTCGTCCCTAACTGTCACTCCCTCTTTTCCGCACTCACAGATTTACTGTATTTATTTTTTATTTTTTAAGAATTAGAGTCTGGGCTTTGTCAAAGGATTCTTACTAAAACAAATTTTTGCACATTGGTAAACCTGTCCCCGGAACGAGGTTTTAGCTAAGAGGGCTCCAACCCAATGAGGGACAACCCTTGCGTGTTCCACTCAAAACCAATGGGCACGGCCAGTTTTAGAACACGAATTTTTGCACAAGGCAGAGCTTCTCCCACTCCATGTTTTTAGCTTGGTGAGACCTCAGAAAGCCGTCCCCCAGAGGAGGGGGCAGCTCACGGTGGTCTCAGCCAAAGTCGTTATGCAGGACCAAAGTTTTTAATCGAAAAATATGAAATTTTGCATATTGATAGATGTTCACCTTGGCCACGTCTTGGGAAGGGTGGAACCACCGAGGCCCCGCACGGGGATGGGATGACCCCCTGGGGTGCTTGCAAAGTTATGCCTGGCTATACTTTAACATGACACAAAATTTGGCATATTGGTAGGCTTTTACTTCGGCCATGTGTTAGGCAGCGTGGAACCCACGGTGGCCACCCTCTTTAGGGGTGGACTGTTCTCTGCGGGGACAACCCCATAGTTTTTACGCAGGCATACGAAGTTTGGCGTGGTAGCAGACCTTCACCTGGACCAGATTTTGTAGATGGTGGGACCCAGGGGTTCGCCTGTTGTTTCCCGTAAATATTTTTTTTTCCTTTTATAATCTTACAGAGGTGGCTGTGGCCATCACAGGTGTCCTTTGTCTTGTTTTTTATAGCTGCTCTCTCTCTCTCTCTCTCTCTCTCTCTCTCTCTTACAATATTACAGAGGTGGATATGGCCATCAGAGGTGTTCTTTGTCTTGTTTTTTTAATACCTGCTCTCTCTCTCTCTCTCTCTCTCTCTCTCTCTCTCTCTCTCTCTCTCTCTCTCTCTCTCTCTCAAGACCAAGGAAGAGGAATCTCAGCATACATCACAGCATTGCAACAATAAAACAACAAAACACGAGCAGAGTCAAGACATCCATCAACAAATATTTCACACTTAAATGCGTTATCATTCTAGTATGAAAAAGGGTAGTGTGACCACCTTTTGAATACTGAATACAGTTTCCCTCCTACGGAATTAACCCTTTCGATCCGGTGATGTATTTTTTTTATTTCATTGATGCGTACAAGCAATTACACTCAGCTTAACCCTTTTAATCCTGTGATGTTATTTCTTTCCTTTCATTGATGTCTACAAGCAATTACATTCAACTTGGAGAGATTTTTTGAGTTAAAGTGATTGGATACAGCCTTCATTAATCCCTTCGCTGGTAGAAGTCTGTCTTAAGTTGAATAAATTCGTGTTAAGTTTGCAAAGACATATTGTAACGTACGTCATGGTAGTAAAGTGGTTAAGGACACGGTCAGATTGGTATGTGAACAGCGGAAAACAATCAAATTAACCCTTTCGCATCGGTGCAGATATGAAAGTGTTTCCTTTCGTCAAGCATAAAACGACCTGATACAAGAGAAATCCCGTCTGTCGAATAATAATAAAAACATCTGCAACGCTACGCTGTTGCAGTCCTTCAACTTACCAAGCACATGCCCCCCACCTCCCTGCACACCTAGCCAAGCGCATAACGGCCCTCAACACCCCTCCCACAATCTTTTCTTTTAAAGGTGGGCGTAAAGGAGAACGCCTTGAGGACACATAACCTGGGCCTCTCAGATTCCTGGCGCAGATCGCATTGACATCTCTGGAAAAATTATTTTTTACTTTTCATTATTGAAAAAAAAAAAAACTACTTAAGACACAGCATTCTGTCTATCAAAAGGCACCAGTTCACTATAAGACACATAACTACGTAAAATTTCATGACTCTATAATGAATACTTTCTGAGTTCTGGCCCGAAAACTAAATCTCCACGCCCGGCCAGCCGCCCTGCCGCCCAACTTTATGGACGGAAACCTATTGATCCCAGTGATAACAACACCCGCCTCTGACTTGTCAGGTGGAGGGTAAAACTATCGGCACATTTTTACCCTTCCCTCCCACCCCGAGGGGTTTGGGAACGGGTATCATTTTTACTCGGTTTGTCCGTTTGTTTGTTTGTCTGTCTGTTTATGTGTCTGTTAACAACTTTACGCGAAAACTACTGGCGCGATTTTAGCTAAAATTACAGGGACGATGGGCTATGACCTTCTGATCCTCTGATAAAATTTTGGGTCAATTTGGGCCAAGACCCAGGCTGTAGGTCCCCCCAAATGTAAAATGTAAACATCGTTTTTTCGCCATAACTCCTTTCCAATTCGTCATATCGACATGAAAGCAACACCTAAAGGTGCAACTTTCAAATCTGCATCCCATAACATGCCTCATTATATCAGAGGGGTCACCCCCAGGTTAGCGGTAGGGGGGGGTCAATGGCAGGTGGGTCGGGTCTAAAATTTCAAATGGGCATAACATTCTAAATTTTCACCCGATTTACTTCAAATTTCATATGTGACATCTTTGGCTAGATATCCTGTTGTGTTAGACGTCAGTACAAAAATGACTGCCGAGGACGGGTTTGCTGTGCCCGGCACTGCTTCTTGTTACCTTTACACCAGACTCATGTTGGGAATGAAAAAAAACAATATACCTAAATTATAGCACGTATGATTTTCAGTGTCTTTTCTTGTATACACAACCTTCGGAAAGAAACTTGAATTCGCCCATGAATATTCAGATTTCTATACGTTGGACATGAATACGTCGTGCTTGTTGGCCGCCATTTCCCGTGTTTCCCCCAAACATAATTTGTATTACTGAAAAGTGAAGGAAGTAACGTGAGGTTAGGTTGCTTCAGTGCCAAAACACAGACTTTCTCATGGATTAGGCGTGATCTATTGTTTTTTTTATTTTCTCCCGTCAAAATGGAGGCAACTATCGACTGTTTGTAAAGATGTTCGTTTAGTTAATATCTTGAAAACTGTAAAATTCCGAGGTACTTAGAATGATAGGTGATGCAAAGTAGGCTGGTGGTTTTTCTCTGCATGTGTTTGGTGTAAGGGCTACAATATACCAAACTATCCACACTAATCTCTCGTCACCATGGTTGCAGTTAGCGGCAATATACAGGCTAACATTACGACTGGAATGTTGAGTGAATGGGAGTCTGGCTCATTCAGTTGTGCAGATTTTAGTAACTGTACCAAGCCATCACGATTTTTGTTTTAGCTCTCTGGACACAACCTCACCCCACCTTGAGGTGTGAAAGAAGGTTCAGATGATGATGATGATTACAATGATGATGATAAAAGAGACGCTAACATTCAAAGGTAAAGGTACTCGCCCCGAAATGTGCAGGCGCCTTAGGAAACAAGTCATCCCCCAGCACTGTGACACCAGGCAATTTTCTCGAGGTCCACGTCCACAAAATAATAATAATGATGATAATAACATTAATAATATATTGATGATGACGGTATTAATAATAAGAAAATTACTATTGTAATTAAATATCAACTGCAGCCTCATTTCTCTCTCTCTCTCTCTCTCTCTCTCTCTGCCATTACTCACGGCCGTCGCCTCACTCACTGTCACTTAAGTGCAAAGTTAGTAATGGAGAGATTTTTTTGGCCCTGTTCTCTCTCTCTCTCTCTCTCTCTCTCTCTCTCTCTCTCTCTCTCTCTCTCTCTCTCTCTCTCTCTCTCTCTCTCTCTCTCTCTCTCTCAGCTCATAACATTAAATCATTGCAACAATAAGCCCACTCCGACGCGCACACACGCACGCACGCAAGCAAACACACAGGAAGAGCAAAGCCAACACTATTATGTCTACACTGTTTACACACACACACACACACACACACACACACACACACACACACACACACACACACACACACACACACACACACACACACACACACACACACACACACACACACACACACACATATATTCAACATGCGCACATACGTATCAGATACACAGAAAAGACATTCAAAAACTTTCAAGATACCAGCTGTCTTGTACACATTGTTTTTACATACATACATACATATATACATGGCAATCTGAATGGTTTTATTATGGTTATTACCTAAACAAAATGGCACGTTATATTTACATACATACATACATTCATACATATTCAGTATACAGCTATAAATACATACATACATAATAGCATATATATGGCTGTTTTTCTGGCTGTCTTCATGTTTCCGGCGGTAGTTATTTTTTTTTTTTAATTTTTGTTCTCTTTTCTTTCGAAAATCTTCCCTAGTTTGTCATTTTTTTACCTCCGTCAACGAAGCTGGGGGAGGTTATGTATTCACCTGTGTTTGCCTGTTTATTTGTTTGTCCAGACGATATCTCAAAAAGTTCTCGATGAATTTCAATGAAATTTTGTGGAATGGTGGGCCATAGGCCAAGAAAGAATTGACTAAATTTGGGGGCTGATCCTGATCCTATGTATTCCGCACAATATCTCCAAAAATTCTCAATGATTTTCAATAAAATTATGTGGAACAGTGGGCCATGGGTCAAGGAACAATTGATTAAATTTTGGGGCGGATCCGGATCCTATATATTCCACACAGTATCTCCACAGATCCAGATCCGGATCCACCTTAATGGCGATGGCAATGGTGGAAGTATGAGCTCTCTGAGTGTTTTCTAATATTAAGTATGTCGCTGATTCTGTGTTTCTGTAAATCTAGTCTTATTCTTCTTCACCGTCATCATCATCAACATCTTCTTCTTCTTTCTTCTTCTCTGTCTGTCTGTCTATCTGTCTGCCTGTCTGTCTCTGTCTGTCTGTCTGTCTGTCTGTCTGTCTCTCTCTCTCTCTCTCTCTCTCTCTCAAGGCCTAATACTGTCATTACTTCCCTCCTTTAATTCACGCTTTTCTTTAGCTAGTTCTTATTCCTATTAAATTATTTTCTCCATTTCTCATTTAGCCTACTCCTCCATATTCATCGGTACTTTACTTTTCATTTCATTTCTCTTCGAAGTTATTCTCCCTCAAAAGATACTAAGATCAGCAAAAGTCCTGCACCAGTAAATCTATGGCCAAGTTTTATTTATAGTAACCCCTTTTGGACGATGATGTGTATTTTATTTTACGTCTTTGATTCAGGAACACATTTTTCCATATCATTTTCGCTGCTGCCAGACTGTTATATGCGACTCGGGGTGAAGGGGTGAATGGCGGCTATCTACCCACTCTAGGGCGATGTGCTTGGCCTTATCTGAGCAAAATCCACTGGTGGCAGCAAAAATAGATTATACAATACGTCATCGCAGTGAGGGGGTTAATCTTGACACTGGAGGGTGCTTTTATCTAGCCCTACACCCCGTCTCCTTATATATATTTTATTATTGCTGCTACAGAGGGTTATATTCAGCTTAGGGTGTCTGGTAATGAAATGGTTAAGGACAAAGTCATTAATACTGTAGCCGGCACTATTAATTTATCACTCCAACCCTTCATTGTACCTCAGGACCTGCGTGAGGAGAACATTACTCCATTATTTTCACGTGGGAAAAATACATGCAACCGAAAGCCAAAGATTATTATTCATCTGTCAGTTACAGGGAAATTGCCTGTCTTAAATGCTGTTCATAAAATACAGTAACAGCACACCGAAAATACAGCATATCATGAATTGCTTTGTACTATATTACGTTGTTGAAAGGAGGGAAAGCTAATATATTTTTTAACTTTCAACCAAAGCATGTCATTTTCAGTATATTCTTCCTACTGAGAGGTGATGCTACTGAATTTATGAAAGAGCTCTGGTAGAGATGTTACTGAAGGATATAATCAACTCCAAAAGTCACTCCTAAGCTAAATATACCCGTCAGGAAAAAGAAAGAATAAAGTAACGCATTGGGACTGATGGATTTTTAAATCTAGTATGATAACACTATAATTTTATGTTAGTTTCCACTGTATATTTGTCTCTTCTTTCCTGATTTTCTGTCCCAGATTACTGCAAACGCGTAATGAAAAGATGTGATAGTTTTAGCTTCTGATTAACACTTCGTCAGAGAGAGGCCTGTACCTAGCAACATCTGACACTTACTTCACTAATATTGGTGCTGTAGCTTATTTAATGTTCCTGTACAGTGGGTTATGATTGTCGGAAATTAAGGAAACTATAACAGAAATGACAATGAAATCAGGGAGTCACAGGCCTTGTTAACCCTCACATGTTCTGGTTTTGAAGCTAACACCAGGTGATTCTTTTTCTTCAGCTGAGAGTGAGCCATAGAAGCCTGAGAGTGTTAATACTCTCTCCTTTAACCATCTTATGGTCAACTCTATACTTACTTGGGATAATACGAGACGATTTTACTCAGTGGAGGTTGAGGGTGAGCCATAGGAACTTGAGTGTTGCTGAGAATATAACTCAGCCACATAATTATCCCAGTGTGGCAGCTGTCAGGACACTTGAACCATGCTGTGTAGTAATAATATTCACCACACACACGATCACACTAACGCTTTTTTCATCATAATGTCCTCCTGAATGTCACTGGAATAAACTGTGTCAATATTAAAGCGAAAAATAACATACCAGAGGACATCAGGATAATGAAGGCAAAACAATTAGCAAAGGAAGAGTGTTACGGAGCCTCCCATCCCTCTTAGAATTCGACCTTTTATCAGAATTTTCAAAAGTTTTTGGTTAAATTACCATGTAGTAAAAATAATGGAAGGATTATCAAAATTTTCAAAAATCTTCGGTTAAATTACCATGCAGAAAAAATAATGGAAGGAAACTGCAAGCTTATGATTCATTGAAAATATTCAGCATTGAATGAGACAAAAATTTGTATGACAGGGCAGGAGGTTGTAACTAGTAAATCAAAATTACGGCGGGCACACAACACCCGTCTATTTACACACACTCACCCATTGACTGGCCAAGTACACAATGCAGGAGTAAACCTGTACTCTCAGTCTTTCAGTTATACAAGTGTCAGTCCTGGAACTGTTTTCCTTAGCAAGTCTTTTCCACTGCCCAGAACTCTTTTTTCCACATATTGCCCAGGCATGTAATTGTTAAAGGATCTTGAATTTCCCGAATTTCGCTATCTTTTTAGTTCATTTGTCTTTGGAAAGGACTCGTTCTATTTGCTCTCAGCCTTGGTCTCTTTCTTGTCTCACAATAGCCTGTTTAGTTAATCACTGTACCTCAGGGATCGGTTCTGGGACGGGTTATGCTTGCGAATTACAGTATGTATATATATATATATATATATATATATATATATATATATATATATATATATATATATATATATATATATATATATATATATATATATATATATATATATATATATATATATATATATACTGTATTTAGTTTTCACATGTGGCAGGACATTTCTACCATCCTGTATAATATGATTAAATAATTTGATATACAGATTTGCAGATAACAACAGTATATCCTGAGAACAGGATGTAGACAACGAAGACGACTTATCCAAGAAATGAATAACGCTATTATCCTCTGTTGTGTCATATTACGTCATTTTACTTTATTCTTACTACCACCAGTCTAGAAGAGTTATAGAAGACTGTATTGATCCCTTCCATTAAAAAAAAAGAAAAAGAAAAAAGGGAATCTACACTTCAATCAATAAAATCATGCGGAGATAGCAGGTATATACCAAATAATACATCAGTGCATTGAAGGAATTACGATAAAAAAGAAGTGTCTGATTTGTTGTCAGGAGGTGGCGGTGGTGGGTAAATGGTACGATATTAGACTTCCGGCCAAAACAACATGGGATCAATTGCAGCTTGAAACAACTAACACTCCTGGATGAGAGATTAAAAAAAAAAAATCTTGACTGATCTTACTTAAAACCTGCTGAAATGTAAAAACAGCCCCTCAAATGCCATCGCACCAGTTCTGCATGAGACAGCCCTGCCATGTATCATTTAGGACGTTGGGTAATAGTGCTCAAATAGTGACATATGAAGGTGTGTAATGTCAATTGTTGGGAGTAAAAAAAGGATTGCTGGCCCCAGAGAGCGAATTGCCTATTTTTTGCCGACAATCATATTGATAAACAAGTGTGTTCTTCGACTGCATGATCTGCGTTGCTTCATGAAACCGTCAGAGGCCTGAGTGGGATGAAGCGTAATGAAGGGCGGTGAGGTAAGTCGAAGAGAGAACATAGTGTAAAAGTGGCTGCTGTATTGAACAAAGTGAAAACTCAGATAAAAATTTGCCTCAAGAACGAAGTTATCTGGGTGGTAAAGATTTTTTTTTATTACCAGGAAGAGGGAAGCAAAGGCTAGAAGGCCGCAAAATTGTTCCCTCTAAGAAAAACAAAAGTGGAAAGAGCCAAATTCAAGATGGGTTCATTTCGAAATGTCTACAGTAGACACATTGTGTCTAAAAGACTGGAGGTCATAGACAGATGGAATACAGACAGTGAAAGATAGTTCCAGAGTAGACCTGTTGCATACTTGAAGGACTGGGAGTATCGGTTAACCCTTGCATTTGAGAGTTGGACAGAAAAGGAGTAAAAGTTTGCGCCAGATGGGTGTTACGTGCCCACCGTTTGGTGGAGGGATGCAAGCAGACAGTCTAGAAGAGCAGTGTCCATTGAAGTAACGATAGAAAGGGATAAAGATGGAAAAGAGAGAGTGGTTGAAGGGAGTCAGTAGGGGGAGGACAATTAATGAGACGAAAAGCCTTTGACTTCACCATGTTTAGAAGAGACGTATGTGGGGAACCCCCTTACATGAGAGTTGTACTCTGCACAGAGGCCCAGTGGAGAGAAATGATTAACAGATGTAGGCTTGTTCTCCAGGCACATCAGTGAATGGAGAGGAGAGTCAAAGGTGGTCATGAGCATTAAAATTACATAAAATGCTGATTAAAAAAAAAAATAAAGAAAATTAATCAAATGTGTTCCATCTTCGAAGTAAGATTAGTTGAGAGAATAGGGGGATATGTACACAGAGTAGATTTAGTTAGTCAGAGAATGACAGGATAGCCGAAACCTGAGTGTAGAGAATTCAGATGATTCAAGTTTAGAAACACGAGAGCAAGATATGTTGTTGCGTACCTACACACAACACCACCACTGGCTTTGAAGTGAGTAAAATGTGAAATGATGCAGAGAAAGATTTGCTATCAGTTGCCTCAGACGGCTGAGTTTCAGTGAGGAAGAGGAGATGAGGATTAGAGGAAGAAAGGCGATGTTTATCCATTAATAAAATTAGAGGAAGGGCCAAGAATGTTTGCAGAAGTGCATAAAGAGTGAGTCATAAAATGATCCACTTGGTCGGTACTGGAAGGGAGGCGGATGATGGGGAAATTTATGCTCCCCCCCCCCTGGGGGGACTCCAAATCCGGGTGAAGATACTCCATTTCTGCAAATTTTGGAACAGGGAGTGTGGTGTGTAATGTGCATGTAGTTTGGTGTAGACAGGAGAATAGAGGCGTTGTGAGCAAATGATGAACAAATGACTGGGTGAGGGGGTCTGAAATTTTGACGGAGGGGAGAGGGATGGCTATACATTCACTTATATACTATAATGTAGGCTATACTTCCCAAGTTATGTAGTAGCCTTCATTATTTCGATAGACTGTGCCATGTTCTATAATTCTTTTACTATATTACACCAATTTATATTATTGTACTCCAGGCTATGCCACGCAAATTTCTTTCTGTCCGACTTTTTTTTTCTTATCTCGTTCTAGCATTCAGGCCTAGCATACCCTGACCCAGCCCAACCACAGTGAGTCAAAACCAGACACAACATAAGGTTACGAAATTAAAACTGTTTACAGCTGATGAAAACTGACTGTAGAGATCAGATCTCTACCTGTTTTATTTAGCCTCGTTGGCGCTTTGTGGGTCTTTAAATTAGACAAAATTCTTAACTGTGAGTGAGTTACTTGAAAATCGGCTACGATCCCGACTTAATAAAGGATGGCTTTAGCCTTGTCTTCAGCTCAGGCTTGTTGAATCAGACTCAGGTTATCGTAAGCCTGGGCCTGAGACCATCTCAAGCCTGACTTTCACGTGCAACTCAAGCATCATTCCAGCATTCGAGCTGAAAAATTTGGTAATAATTTATTGAGCTAACGAAGAAAGCATAAAAATGTTAGGTTTAAAACCAGAAACTTGGCATGTAAAAATCAAGATATATTCATCCCGCTGTATTAGGGCCTTATAGATTATATAGTTTTGAGATCCAGCCTTGGGTAAGGATTTCAGATTTAAAGTAGTTGAATGAATGGCAGCGTTATGAATTTAATCTATTTTCTATAAAGCCTTTAAGGAAAGAGTACAAAAAATATATTTTTTAAGAAACGAAGAGGTAAAATTGCTTGCATATTTAAAACCTACAAATGACAAAATAACACACATCAGTAGTTATGTCAACAAAAAGTTGTGAACTATCTTACAGGACACACGGCCAACTGTAACATCACAAATTGCGTTTTTACCATGACTTTCGAGGAGTATCTATATTCTCTGTCCATGTATATATATATATATATATATATATATATATATATATATATATATATATATATATATATATATATATATATATATATATCCAAAACTGAGCTGTATCCACCCCTGTAATTTTTTTCCAAAAAACATTCACCCGTGCAACATAACTAGGGTATATTCCATTAGCGTGTTCCAAAACAGACTAGACTAATATTTGCTTGGAACTGGAGTATTAGCCTATACAGCTTTATCAGAATAACACCACTAATATTGTATTATTAAAGCAGCAGTGCCATTACATTGGTTATCACTCATCAGTAACTGATATACTTATCACACTAACAACATTATATCATTCTCATCATCATTATCAGGAGCAGCAGCAAGAGTTTCTTGTAAATAATATTATTCGTAACAATTAATACCTGGATTCACTAATGTTGAATTTAGCAGCTGCCCATGTCTTTAAGAAACTATGGTAGGTTTTAGAAACGTACAAAAACGAAAAATGGTGCTTTTTCTCTACAGAAAGTTTTATGACGTGCATGATCAGTAGCGTCACTATCTTTACTTTTCAAAGTTCCTGTAATACTTCCTTTGGATATTCCAGTATTTACTGATGATTTTTTTCTTTTCTCATGGTGAGGTTGTAGACAGTGTGTTGAGCATTGCGCTGTGCTGCCTTTTCCTCTGCAATGACCAGAGAATAGGCCTGTTAATATTCAAATAGAACTATCCCACTAGGGTCAAGTTCAGTGCTGTCTGTATCTATGTCACACACACACACACACACACACACACGCACACACACACACACACACACACACACACACACACACACACACACACACACACACACACACACACACACACACATGTATATGTGTATCTCTCTCTCTCTCTCTCTCTCTCTCTCTCTCTCAGCAGTCTACTGGTACCGGTAATGGTATTGGCTGAGAGGACCTACATTCTTGAAGCCAATGATCGTGGTTATTCCCGCCCCCTCCCCTCTCTCTCTCTCTCTCTCCTACTTTCCTTTCCATTCATACCATAGATATGGCGTAACTCCCTTGCTTTGCTGTAGGTATTCCTGATGGTAATGAGAAGAAATGAGGAGAGAGAGAGAGAGAGAGAGAGAGAGAGAGAGAGAGAGAGAAAGAGAGAGAGGCGAATGGAACGAAAGAAAGAGAAAGGAAAGCCAAGGAAAAAGTTGAGATTGGGAAGGGAAGGAGAAAGGATATAATATGAAGGGAGAGAAGGAAGGAGAGGAGGAGAACCCAGAGGAAGGAGAGAGGTAAGGGGAGTAGAAGGAAGGAAGGAAGAGGTGAGGGGGAAGGGAGAAGAGAAAGAGAAATGAGTTAATGGAAAACGGCAAGTGGACAGTAAAGAGGGATGTGTGAGTGAAGGAGTAGAAATGAATAATCTGGTTAGGGAAAGGTAGGATAGGAGAGACAGAAAGAGGGGGGGGAGAGTTGAGAAGGATGAAGAGGAGAGGTAGGGAAGGAGGAAGGGAAGTACAGAAGGAGAGAAGGAAGGGTGATAGGAAAGAAGGAAGATGAGGAGGAGGAAGAGAGGAAAAAGAGGGTGTGTGTGAAGTAACGATTTGGAGGAAGTGGAGAACGAAATTTGAGAGAGAGAGAGAGAGAGAGAGGGGGGGGGGGAAGGGAGGGAGAGAGAGAGAGCAGTGTACAGTTTCTCAGCCAGTGCCAATATCAGCAGACTACTGAAACAAGTGGAGAAAGGAGGAAACGGGGGAAAGAAGATGAAAAGGAATGATACGGAAGGAGATGGCGAAGGGAGAGAGGGAAATAAATGAACAGAAAAGAAGGGAAGTATGGAGGGGAGAAAGAGGAGAAAGATGAAGAAAAAAAGAAGGTGTTCGAAGCGAATGATGAGGAGAAGTTAAAAGAGTGAAAGACAGTAAAGAATGGAAAAGTGGTGAATGTGTGTGTTTGTGTGTGTGTGTGTAATTCACCGGGTCGGTCAGGATCACTTGATGGTCGTGATCGTCAGCTTTTACCCTCCCGGAAGGGAGCTGAGACCTCATATAGTCCGAGCTAAGGGCAAGGCTGTGACCTTCACTCATGCACACACCCGTCCCCTTGCTCAAGGGGGACAGTAACCACCCACTTCGTCAGTGAAACTTTTCGCAACCTGAGCGGGGCGCGAACTCCCGTCTGCCAAATGGCAAGCGAGAACGCTACCACTGAGCCAGCGAGCGGTGTGTGAGAGAGAGAGAGAGAGAGAGAGAGAGAGAGAGGTCAATAAGAAGCTGTTTGCTATTGGGCAGGATATAACCATGGACTCTGTTCCGGTAAGAAAGGGGTAGCATAGTAGAAGGCTTTCCCCCGTCTTCACACACACACACACACACACACACACACACACACACACACACACACACACACACACACACACACACACACACACATACCAAACTCTCCGGCATAAATCGTTAGGATAGAGTAAGATGGAGTACCATGCTGCAAAAAATAAATTTTGTACATGTACATTTTGTGGAACATAAGAGATGGAAAGAAGGGAATAAAAGGGGAGAAAAAAAGAGGTATAAGAAGGAGGAGGAGGAAGACCTGGCTATGAAGGAAAAAAGGAGTGATAAAAAGTACGACTTTGAAGGAGGTGCCATAGAAAGGAGGTAGAGGAATATATATATATATATAAAATATATATATATGTATATATATATATATATATATATATATAGATAGATAGATAGATAGATATAAATAAATAAATATATATATAAAAATATATATATATATATATAGATAGATAGATATAGATAGATAGATAGATAGATAGATCTGTACAGTATATATATGGGAGAGAAACAGAAAGGAAAACGAAAATGGAGAAGGGGAGAAAATGTGGAGCAATTTGGGGTGAGTAAAAAAAAGATGGGAGAAAAATGGAGGCTGGCTGCCTTTTCAACAAGGTCCAATACTGGTTAACTGTATAGGCACCGGGGGTGTGGGAGAAAGGGGTGGCTGAGAGAGAGAGAGGGGGAAGATGAAAGAGGATGAAGAAAAAATAAAGATGAGGAGAAGGGAGGGGACGGGAAGAAAAGGGAAAAAAGGGAAAAATTTCGAGGGAAGGAGACAGAAGGATAAACGAATAAACTCAGAGTAAAAGAGGCAGAGGAGGAGGAGGAGGAGGGATAGTGTGATAGAATAACAGAGGAAATGAAGGAAGAAACGAGGTAAGCAAACAAACGGTTGTGAAATGACAAGGATAAAAGGGATGAGGAAAGGAGAAGGGAAGAAAAGGACAAGGAGAGGAAAAAATGAGAGAATGCAAGAAAGGGATAGAATGAACAGAGAAAGTAATAACGATGAAAGAAATATTTGAATTGGGAAAATCAGAGTGAAAAATAAGACTTTCCTAGACGAAGATGAAAGGAGAATGACAGAGAGAAGAGTTGAGAAAGAGAAATGGAAGAGAGATGATAACGATGGGAGAGAAAAGGGAAGAAAAATAGGATAAAGGAGAGATAAGATGAGAAAGATGTAAGAGAAAACTGTGCGAAGAGAGAAAAAAAATGGGAGAGAAAGGGAAGAGAAAATAAGACCAGAGGGAGAGAAAACAGGAAGAGAAGAGACTGGAGGGAAAAGGAGGATCAAAGAAGAAACAGGACGAGAAAAGAGAAAGAAGAAGAATCAGAAATGCGGAAAATTTTAGGAAATAGATAAGAAGAGGAAATGAGTAGGAATGGAAGAAGAAGTGAAAAAAATGGAAGTATTATTACGAGAGATGTTAAATTGTTAAGAACAGAAAGAAACAGAGTAAGGGAAAGAAAAGAAAAAAAGAGACAATGTTTGGCAATAAAGACAAAAGGAGAAAGGAGAAAGAAAGTGGAATACTGCAGCTAGAGGAAGAGAAAAGCGGAAGAGAAGAGATGGGGATAAAAAGAGGGGCCAAGGGAGACAGAGCAGAAAGAAAAAAGAATGAGGAAAAGAGGGAGGGAAAATGTGAGCAAGTGAGAACGTGAGTAAAGTCTATGGGGAGTGGAATGATTTACAGATGGGGGGAAGGAGGCAGGCAGGGAAGGTAGGGTGAGGGGATTGAGTAGGGGAGAGAGAGAGAGAGAGAGAGAGAGAGAGAGAGAGAGAGCGTACAAAAAGAATGTAGGGAGAAGGAGGGAGACTCATAAATGGAGATGGATATTGCGACAGGAGGTGAATGGGGGGGAAAAGTAAGAGTGAGGAGAGAACTGTGTCGAAAAAAGAAGAGATTAATGTAAATGGAAAAAGGAAATCGGAGGGAAGAAGAGGAGAGGAAGGAGGAGGATGGGGAATGAGCAAAAAGAAAGAGGAAAGAGAAGACTAAAAGGAGAGATGTTGGAAAGTGTGGGAGAGGAAAGAAGAATTTATGTGTGTCGGGAGGGGGGAGCGACAGAGGACGTTGCCTAGATGCATATATCTAGTATGCTGTAATTTTGTGTGTGTGTGTGTGTGTGTGTGTGTGTGTGTGTGTGTGTGTGTGTGTGTGTGTGTTGCAGCCGAAACTGGAAAAACGATTTCGATTAATTCTGGCAGGGTGATTGCAGTTGGGTCACAGATAGACCAGATTTAATTTCATGTCGACTGAAATTTTCCATAGGGGTGTTTTTGCCCTTAATAATTGTCTCCATTGGCTGTACATTAGGCAGAATGCGTCAGGAAGTTTCCGTTGATTATCTTGCGTCCCTGCAGCAGTGAGTGCTTTAGTACATATTCCTGCAACAACGCATAAATCGGTGGTTCTGAGCAAAGTAAAGCACAGTCCAGAATGGCTCTCATTTAAGCATGTGCTGAGCGGGCCGATACGGCCGTAAAGCTCTTGTAATGTGTTATACTACTAAATCTGATATGTCTGTGTGGGGGGGCGACTTGCTGAGTCATTATGCTACCAGTGAAAGAGGGTACACTGGGTAAGTTGCTTTGTTTGTAGGTTGTTGGGTATTTGTGTATGTAGGTGGGGAAAAATATATCCACTGGGGAATACATTCATGGGGTATATAGGTATATGACTGGAATATATCTATATAGGAAAAAAGGTCCCTGAGGGAAGAAGTCCTTGGGGAAAATGGACCCGAGAGAAATCGTAGGTCTAATGGGTAAAAACAGATCCATGGGGACATAGGTCCAAAGGAGAAAACAGGCCTATGTGGGGATTCGGTGTTTCATCATGGGGAGATGAGTCCATTAGCGATAACATCTCTAGGTACAATAGGTCAAAGGATGAAAATAGGTCCATGGAGGAAACTAGATCCATAGTTAAAGTAGGTCTATAGGTGAAAGTAGGTCATAGAGGAAAAAAATATCTACAGAGGGTATAGATCCATGGAGAAAATAAGTCCATGACAGAAACAGATCCATGACTGACAAGAGCGTCACGACGGAAAACGGGCCCATGGAGACACTAGGTCCATGAAGGAAAATAGGTCGATAAGTAAGTTTGATCTAGGAAGAAAATAGATCCAGAGGGGAAAAAAAATAGGTCCATGAGGAATGTGTCCAGGAGGGCAAGTTCATTGGGAAAATTAAGTCCAAGGGAAAAACAACTAGTCTTTGGGGGAATATTTGTCTGACTAACTTTCCTACACGTTGGTAGGTGAAGGAATAGGTCCCTGTAGGGGATAGGCGGATGAGGGTTTGACCCGCAGGGGATGTAACCGTAGACGGGATTGTGTGCTAGTGTGTTTGTAACTTAATTTTATAGTACATAGTAAGTGTAGGTCTGTGTTTGTGGGCATACTTCTGTGTCCATGTGTATAGATGAGTAATAAAAAAAAGTTAACTGTGCTAAGAAAGTGGAATAGTATTTGCTGTATTTCTGGAACCTTTAAAAGACACGAGTACACTACACCTCAGCCAATTATAGGAGGGATTAGGGTAAGTACAGAGAGTGGGCGAGGGGCAACAAACACCTAACCCTCAGCCCGTGAAAACACTGAGAATAGTCAGGCAAGGTTTTGACCGGGAGCAGCGTTCTACTAACACCATACGTCTCAAAGCTGAAAAATTATTAACCTCTATTTCTATTCAGTTTCCTGTCATTCTAGCTGATATCTTTAAGTGACATGTATCCCATATTTATGTATCATAATTCCTACACTTCTAGAGGCTGTCAACACGATTCACATAGGAGATCCACATTTATGCGAGACTTGAGGTTTAAGAAGGGCCTCACCCTTTGTCAAGTCTCAGTGACCCCTCAAAAACACCCTTTAACCTTCGATCAGCTGAACTCTATACACTCCGCTCAGCTGACAGTACCTACATACAATGTTCATGTTTAAAGAGCACCAGCAGGTACTTCTGCCATGTGTGTCTGTCATCATCAGTCATTGCAAGCCATACATTCAGAAGAGAAGGTGAATAAAATGTATCGCATTAAATAAACATTTACCGGTAATTCAGATTACCGAAAGATGGGGGAATATGTAGTTTTGGACAGTCAAGGTTATTCATTTGTCTCTCCTTAACTCCTCTCCTCATATTCTGATCTTTGTTTACCGATGACATCATGAGGCCATGCCTCGAGCTACCCCGAGCCAGTGCCAGGGATGGCTCGACTTGGCTATAGGCTGGCTCAGGCGCTGCCTAAGTCCAGCATCAGGCCGTGCACCGCAAAAACAGGAACGAGCGTTTGCCTTCAGGCAGGCCCAACCCTGGACCCCGCTAAAACAAACAATACAGGCGCAGTCTGACTGGCAGGTATTAGGTTGCCTGGCATACAGGTATGATACTTAAACAGGGCCTAAGAAGGTCGTAAAAGTGATCCCAAACAGAGGTACGATAGGTAACATCGCCAAGCATCATGTGTGGCACTGAGAAGACTGGTGGAGCCGCCCTGGTTGTTGGGTCATTTCTTTGTTGCGGTACAGTAATTTAAGTGATTCAGATCAAATAAGTGACGCAGAGACAAAGGTGATGGTAGGTAGATCGGCCCATACCGCTAGCAGGCTCCGAAAATGAGAGAGAGAGAGAGAGAGAGAGAGAGAGAAATGTTGAAGGAACGGGGAGAGAAGACAAAGAGTAGAATATGTTCTGGGTAAAGAAGCTTAGAGGAAGGCAGAAGGATGAGAAAAAATATATCTCGCTCAGCATCGGGAGAGAGAGAGAGAGAGAGAGAGAGAGAGAGAGAGAGAGAGAGAGAGAGAGAGAGAGAGACAGACAGACAGACAGACAGACAGACAGAGAAATAAGGAATAAGAGAGAAAAGAAAAATCAAGAATGATGGGAAAAATAGAAAAGGAAAAGACGAGAGGAGAGCTACCAGATTAAAAAGAGAAAAAGAAAAAAAGAGGTTGAAATTTTTGAAAGAGAGAGAGAGAGAGAGAGTGTGGGAGAGAGGCAATACAGTGTGGGTGTTGAAAGCCAGTAAATCACCTTCACTGTTTCTCTCTCTCTCTCTCTCTCTCTCTCTCTCTCTCTCTCTCTCTCTCTCTCTCGATATTGCTCTTGGGAGGTCATGTATGAGAAACTGCAATGGTGGTGGTTATGGTGGTAGTTGCTGTGGTAGTTTTGGTTAGTGAGTGTGGAAGCTGTGGTGGTGTTTGTGGCAGTTTTGGTGATTGTGGTAGATGCGGTATTTATTGTGAGAGCTGTGATTCTGATTGTAACATTGGTAGTGATGATGGTGGTAGTTGTGGTGGCTCTAGTGTGTTATGGTTGTTGTTGTTTTAATGGTTGTTGCTGTCATTGATGGTCGTGGTGGGCAGTGATACTGGTAGTAGTGGTAGTGATGGGAGGGTTCGTAATCGCAGTAATGGTAGTAGTATTAGCAGTGATGGTGGTAATAATGGTAGCTGCAGTGATGATGGTAGCGATAGTGCAGGGGTGATGTTGGCAGTGATAGGTGTAGTGGTGGTAACAGTAATAGCAATGGCAGTGATAGGCAGGGGATGTGGTGTCACGGATAGTTGTACTGGTGACTGTGGTGGTGGTGGTGGCAGTGGTGGACAGTGACGGTAGTAGTGGTGATGGTGGTAGCTGGGAGTCGTCAAGGTAGTGCAGGCGGTGGTGGCATTGATGGTGACACGGGTGGTGGTGACTAGGAATAATAATTTTAGTAGTTTCAGTAGAAGTGGCCACGAATGGTGATTAACTATGGTCAGAATATTGGTAACGTGATGGTGACAATTATGGTGACGGTGGCAGCAGAGATATTGGTGATGGCGGTAATGGTGATAATGATTGTGGTGGTGGTGATAGTATTGGCGATGACGGTGGATGATGATAGTGTTAATGGTGGTAATGGATTTGGTGATAATGATGGTGTGCTGAAAAAGGTGGAGACAGTCACGGTAACGGTAGTGGTGACAATAATGGTGATGATGGTGGTAATGATGGTGACAGCAACGGTGATAATGATGGTAGAGGAATAGATGGTGACAATAATGGTACTGGTGGTGACAGTGGGGGTGGTAGGGGTGAGTGTGAGGTGCGTGTAGTAATGTTGTTTCCTGGTTGGTCCCGAGTTTTGGGGTTATGACTCTCTTTACCACCACACAGAAGTGTTAGCCACCACTACAATACCAGGGAGAGAGAGAGAGAGAGAGAGGGAAGGAGGGGTAGCGAAGAAAGATGTGAAACACGATCTGAATAAAATAAAAGGGAGAAAAAGAGGATCATGGGTAGAAAGGGTGAGAGAGTAATGTAATATATAGACAGAAATAGGAGAGAGAGAGAGATTAAAAAATGACGATAATAGAAGAGGAAAATGATGAAGGCAGGAAAAGGGGAAACGTATAAAAATGGGAAAGAAAAAGGACGGGTGAACTGAAACACTCGGTACGGAAATTGAGGGTGGAAGGGACGGGATAGAGAAGGGAAGAAGCAAAAGGGTTAAAAGAAAGCCGGAAAACAGGAGAGAAGAAAAGCATGGGGAGGGAAGGAGATTAAATGACGAGAACGAAACGAATAATAGGACGAGACATATAATACAAGTATAAAAAACATTTTTGAAATTGTATGAAGATATAAGGACAGCAGTACACCAAAACCCACGGGAGCAACGTCCAGGCAGTAAAACGACATGTAATCCCATCCCTGCATCGTTTTTTTTTTTTTCTTGGAATACTTTTGTATATTGCATGGTTGATTATAAATGCACCTTTATCATGACACTTTACGGGTGCACTTGTGTTATACCATAATGGAACGTACGGTACTGTGATATATAATAAAAAAAGAAAAGAAAAAAAAGAGAAGGTAAGGATGAGAGTACGCGTAGTTAAACTGCCTTGACCTTGTTTTGTGTTTTGTTAATACTTGTTGTACTAAGTTTACAAAGCCTCAGTTTAAGAAAGCTCTGAAGGTTTTAATAAGTTATTCAGCTTAAGAGCGTCGTTGTAGTGAAAGGATAATGAAAGCTCTGACTAACCTGCTCCAGTTGGTAGTGTCTTTTGAGCTAAAAGAAAAAAAAATATCCGGGAAAACTGACAAGGAGCGCCAAGAGATAGCCAACACCCACGCCAAGCGATCGATATGACCGAACTATTGACATAGCTCTTTGGCTTTCCTTGTCTCAAGCATGAAATACTTCATCACTGCATGACCACGAACCCCGCCACTAAGTTTGTACCAAACTGGATCAAAAGTGATTTAAGTTAACTGCCCTATTGACCTTGACCTTTGTCCGGCTCTTACCAAAATTTAATAAAATGATTTTGGGCTGACCATGTATTGTCCCACCATGTTTAACCCGAGCTGAATAATAATTCTTTGAGTTAAAGGGATGAAAGTTTGGCAATGTCCTGTGAACTTACCTTTTGAGCGATTGTTCTCAAAATTGAATTACTTCATTCTTTGCTCACGGTCTTCCCTTACACCAATTTTTGTCTTAATCGGAACAAAGCCGTAAAACTTGACCCACTCCAGACAGCCCTCTATGAAAAAAGCCAGTGCGGTTGGTTTTGCTATCTTAAAGCTAGAGGGGCCTAAGAATGGAGAAGAATGAAAAAAGAAGAACGAAGAAGACTGGAGAAATCAGATTAACGTCGAGTGTGTTTTAGTGTGCTAGCACTATGTTTCAGTTACTTTAGGTTATGCTTTGGGTATAGTAAAGCATAAAATTAAGGCTATAGGCTTTAAAAATATATATCTCTGTGTTTGTGAGCCAGGAAGAATTATATCTGTTAAGGCTTATGACATAAGCGCGTCGGAGCCATTCATACGTGGAGTGTTTACCAACACTGATAATCCAGTGCACGTTATTACATCCTCGTGGGTGATAGCCCGGAGGGTGTAATGGTTTGCTCCGGGTGTGTTTCTACTGTATGTGAACAAAATAATTCAGGCGGTTTTGATTTGACTTCAGCCAGACGTGGTGGATAGGTTGGTGTTTAGCCATGGGGTTGACGTATTAGTTTTTAGAATAAAAAGTTAAATGTCATGTTTTACTTAAGGATTTGATTCGACATGAACCAAACCTGAAAGACCTGGAGAGGGTACGCCGTGAGAGATGAGAATCAATTTCGAAAGCATATCAGACATGGTCAAGGTCATATAGCAAGGTCAGAGTACAAGCGGTGTATATCTGTGTGTGGGCAGTATAACCACGAAGGATCCCTCAAATGGTGCAACATCCGTGCTCTAGACTGGGTTAAGAGCCTAACAGATGCCTTTGTCCCGTAACCTTGGCCTTTGTCTAATTGTTTTCGAAACTGCATCCTTTTTTCTTGCTTTACCCTGAACCGTTCCATAAAGATAGTTCTAAATCAAATGAAGGCTGTTTTGATTAACCTTTCCATTTGACACTGACTTTTGGCCTATAATTTTAAAACAATAGGTTAGCCCGTTGGCCATATTTCAACCCTCCAACACGTTTGGCTAAAATTTGATTACATGTGTTTATTTTTTCTCACACAGACGCATATGTTTGAATGTTTGACCTCGCCCTGTGACATTGACCGTTGCCTGTGTGTTCTTAAAATCGAGTCCCTCCGTCCTTGTCTTACCCTCAACATTTCCACCAAGTTCAGTTGGTCGGAAAAAAAAAAAAAAAAAAAAATAGCTACCCTTGTCAAATTACATTGACAGCTGATCTTTCCAGGAGACATTGGCTATTGACTGTTCTTAAAACCAGATTCCTTCAGTCATGCCCAACTCTGAAGCCTTCCACAAAGTTTGGTCCAGATCCGATAAAAACGGTGACCTTGACCATGACCTAAAAAATATTAAGTCAGCCCCTTGGCTGACCTTAAACATATTAATCCAAATAAGATTTTGAAAAAAAGTGTTGTTACCTTATTTACGCGGACACGTTAGTCGAGTTTTGACCTTGTCCTGTGACCTAGAATTTTTTTATTGTTGGTCTCAAAATAGAATACTTTCGTTCTTGTCTTACCCTTAACCGTTCCGCAAAGCTTAGCTTATGCAGAATAAAACCTTCCAAGTTGACATAAATGTGACGTTGACCTTTGACGCGTTGCTCTAAAAAAAAAACACATGACAACCCTTCAGCTAACCCCAGCCCATCCACCAATGTTGGTTAAAACTGAAAGAAAACTGCTTGAGTTTTGTTCACACATAGACAGAATGACACACGCGCCAAAGAAAACATTGGACCTGCACTACGTAGGCGCGGGTGTAGAAATGCCAGAATCATTTGTAAAGAATGAGGCTTGGAAGAGAAAAATATCAAGTGAAAGGGTGGAAGAAATGGAAGAGGAAATGAAAGACAGAAAATTAATAGAAGAAGAGTGTGAAAAGTTACGGCAGGGTAAAATACACGAAAAAAGAGAAGAGCTGGAGAGGCAACACGAAGGGAAGAATAAATGAAGGAAACGGCGAGGATGTAGAAAGGAAGGAAGGAAACGGAAGAGCTATTGGAATGCAACGGAGAAAGGCTGTGTACACTGGAGAGAGAGAGAGAGAGAGAGAGAGAGAGAGAGAGAGAGAGAGAGAGAGAGTGTGTGTGTGTGTGTGTGTGTGTGTGTGTGTGTGTGTGTGTGTGTGTATGTGTGTGTGTGTGTGTGTGTGTGTGTGTGTGTGTGTGTGTGTGTGTGTGTGTGTGTGTGTGTGTGTGTGTGTGTGTGTGTGTGTGTGTGTGTGTGTGTGTGTGTGTGTGTGTGTGAAATAGAGTGTAGACAATGAAAAATGGGAGAGAAAACAATTTAGGGGAAACTAGCTTGCAAGGGAGGGAAGAGAGAGAGAGAGAGAGGGAGGGGCGAAAGTATTGTATAATTAGTGGAGGAAAGAAGGGAGGAAGGAGAGAAAGAGAGTGAGGCGTGACGGGAGGAGAGAGAAAGGAAGAGAGAATGAAGAGATAAAAGCAATGAGAATGAAAAGTGAAGGGAAGCAGGAAGGGAAGGAGAGAGTGAGGACATGTGAGAAAAAAAAAATGATGACTAGATACATAGACAGATGTATAGATAAACACACACACACACATACACACACACACTCACACACACACACACACACACACACACACACACACACATATATATATATATATATATATATATATATATATATATATATATATATATATATATATATATATATATATATATATATATATATATATTTTATATATATATATATATATATATATATATATATATATATATATATATATGTGTGTGTGTGTGTGTGTGTGTGTGTGTGTGTGTGTGTGTGTGTTTGTAAAGAGACAGAATGAATAAATGAATGAATGATTGAACGAACGAACCAATGAATGAAGAGAAAGAGAGAGAGAGAAGAAAGAAAAGAGGATGAGAGAAATCGAATAGCAAGAGGAGCGAGTTGGAAGGAAGGGAGAAAGAGAGAGAAAGGGAGGGAGTCAAAGTGATGAGTGGAGGGAGAGAGGAAGAGGAGAGGAGGAAGGGATAGAGAGAGAAGTGATAACGAGAAAGAGGGTCGTAAAAGATATAAGTTTTAGTAGAGGGGAAAAGAGGAGGGAGAGAGGAAGGGTGAGAGGGGGAAGAAGGAAGAAAGGATACGGGAAGAGGGGGAAGAGAACGAGAAAGGATATGAGGAGTGAGGAGGGAGGTAGGAAGGATGGGAGGACATAGTAAGAAGAAGAGTGGAAGTTTCAGGAGGGATGAAGTACGGGAGGAGGAAGTACAAGGGAATTCAAAGCAAGAACAACAGCAACATACCCAGTGGCCCACTCAAGGCTGTTTGTTAGAGAGAATATTATAACTCTGCCTGATTCTATGCCGAAGCCCGCAGGAAATGTCAGAAGAATCTCCATGCAGGATAGAAAATCTGCGAAGGAAATTTCATAGGAGAGACTGGAAGGTGAAACTATCCTACACCAACTTAATCTATAAAGTAAAAAACATTAATTTCAGACTATTGTGCTGATGCTGTATTCACCATGGTTTGGAAAGGCCGAGAACATCTTTCAGTTTCTCTTATTATCCAGCCATGAATGTGTTAAGATGGGGATTCAAAAATAGATACTTATCTAAGCGACTTTTATATGTTATTACCGTACTGATGTTTGCTGTCTACCACGTTCCTAGCCAACTTGTTCCAATTATTTATAACCCTGTTGAGATTTTTTTTTTTTTTTGCTTCATTTGATTGGAAACATTTGGCAATAATTTCATACCTTTACCTGTAGTGTAATGAAAGTGGTCACTGTAAAATACCCATCGACCGCCATATTGTCAAGTTCTTTAACAAATCTCAAGACAGGAATTACATCCCCTCGCAGTCTGCTCATTGATATGTCAGACACCCTCAGCTCTCCCAAACGTTCCTCGCATTGTTTGATTCTCAGTCTAGGTTTCATATTGGTTTCTCTCCGCTGCACTCTTTCTAGCTGCTCTATACCTTTCGTGTAATATGATGAATAAAACTGAACGCAATATTCCAGATGCGGATGAACTAACGAAATGAACAAGGTTAGAATGATATTTTTCCTACTTGAATTTTAACGCTCTGTCAGTACAAGTAAATAAAACTTGTCTGTTAGCTTTCTTTATTGTTTTGGTGCACTGACGATTTAGTTTTAAATAGTTTGTTATTATATATATTAAAATGATCCCATTTCTGTATGTTTTCTGGTTTGCATGTTACCGTAACACAGCAAAAACGGAGCAACGTAGCGCAATTTCTGTTACAGCAGGACACCGTTAAAATGCTCTAACTTGAAGAATAAACGAATTTCCAGTCCAGTCGGGCCACCGGGTCCCGAGTTATGCATCATTTCTGGCCTTTTGACATCGAGCGGAAGCAGCCGAAGGCGAGACCTTCAGTCGAGTTATTCTTAAATTTTTTTCGTGGTATATGGAAGTGTTATTCATAGAGTAACTAAAGTTTTCATTTTTACTTCCAGTATTTAGTCCTTTGCATTTACTGATATTAAAATCCAATTACCGTGTTTGAGCCCAAGAGAAGTGTTCATCAAGGTCCTTTTGCATTATTAATCATTGCTCAGGGGTACCCACTCTGTTACCAATTGTCGTATCATACGCGAGTTTTGTGTGTGTGTGTGTGTGTGTGTGTGTGTGTGTGTGTGTGTGTGTGTGTGTGTGTGTGTGTGTGTGTGTGTGTGTACTGTATTGTCTGGGCAATATTTTCCGTTTTATCCTGTGTATTTTGGGTGAAGTTTATTGCCATTGTTGCTGGTAGAACAAGGAGAGAAAGATAGGTAGATAGATAAATTGGCAGATAGATAGAGAGGAGGGATATGTGCGTATCTGCTACACAAAGACATCACATACCTTGCAGCTTTATATCGGTGGTCGGGCATCAATATTTAAACAACTATCTAAACATGAAAAGGAAAGCAAAATCAAAAGTTCTCCCCAACCAGACCAGATCCTCCGAGAGACAGCCGTAGAGAAAATATGACAGAGATACAAACTGCAGGGCCGAGAAGCCTCAAGGAAATTTTATAGGAAAGGTAGAAGGTAGTGTTAAAAAGCAAGCCATTTATCATAAGATTATTAGGTACTGAGAGGGAAAGAGAATCAGAAGGAGAGAAAAGGGAGGACAAAAAACAAAGAAATGCATGAGACTATTAGGGGTGGGAGGAAGGGAAAGGAGTTAGTGGAAGGAATGTAGGAAACAGATTGATGAAGAGAGTGAGGAGAAACAGTATGAGTCACAGAGATAAAACAGATAACACAAGTAGGAGGAAATATAAGGGAGAAAGTATGGAGGGGGAATGGAAGAGAAGAAAATGTGACGAGACGAAGTGAGAGAGAGAGAGAGAGAGAGAGAGAGAGAGAGAGAGAGAGAGAGAGAAGGTGCGAGTTATGGTAATGACCTCCAGCGATAAATTATTCCGTCAGCACCCTCTCTCTCTCTCTCTCTCTCTCTCTCTCTCTCTCTCTCTCTCTCTCTCTCTCTCTCTCTCTCAGCCACACAGGAAGGACAGGGCTGGGTAGGTCAAGGCAGTACAGGGTAAAGTTGGGCAAGGTAGAGCAGGGCAGGGCTAGGCAGGACATGAGAGAGCAAGGCAAGATTGTGGTAGGGAGAGGTACAGCAAGGTAGGGCAAGGAAGGACAAAGTAGAGCAAGCCGGGGCAAGGCAGTACAGGGTAAAGCAGAACATGGCAGGGCAGGGCAAGGCAAGATTAGAGTAGGACAAGGTACAGCAAGGCAGGCAGGACAGGACAAGGTAGAACATAACATGACAGGGCAGGGCAAGGCACAATAGGGAAGAACAGAGCACGGCAATGGAGGACAAGGGAAGACATGGTAGAGCACTTCAGGGCAAGGAAAGGTAAGGGCAGGGTAAATTAGAGCTGGGCAGGACAGGGTATAGCAGGGCAGGGCAAGGCATGACAGGGCAGGGTTTAGCAGGTAGGACACTTTTACATAGGAGCATGGCAAGATAGGAAATGCAGGACAGGACGGGATAGGGAACGACAGGGCAGTTCAGGGAAAGGTAAGGCAGGGCAGGATAGAGCAAAGGACAGCTGGGCATGGAAGGGCAGGGTAGGCCACGGTAGGCCAGGCCAGGCCAGGCCAGGCCAGGGCAGGACAGGGCAGGGCAGAGCAGAGAAGAGCAGGATAGGAAATGGTAGGATAGGGCTGGGCAGGGCTGGGCACATCAAGGGAAGGTAGAGCAGGGCAGGACAGGACAGGGTAAGAGAGGGCAGGGCAGGGCAGGATAAAGCAAGGCACGGCAGGGTAAAACATGGCAGTGCAAGACAGGACAGGACGAAACAGTACAAGACACGGTAAGGGCAAGGGAGGACAGGATAGGACAAAGCAGGGAAAGGTAGAAGACGCATCATCACTAAAACTCAGGCTGCGTGTGTGATGATACCAAACTCATTTCATTCTCGCTTCCGCCGCACGATTTTATTCAGCCCAGGGCGGATCCCTCAGTCAGCCTGGATTAAGAAGCATTAAGAATGTGGAGTCACGTCCTAGATTACATTTTTACAACCCCCTTCCTCCCGTCCCTACCGCATGGGGCGAGTACACTGTAAAATCATGATCAGCCTCAGCTGTCATATTTGTGGCTACCGTAAGCACCAACCTCAGTTATTATATCTGCCATTACTATAATCACTAAACTTGGTTAATACATCCGCATGTCGCGAAGCGAGAGCAGGTGTTATGCTTCGAGCAACGTGTGTGTGTGTGTGTGTGTGTGTGTGTGTGTGTGTGTGTGTGTGTGTGTATGCCAATATTACCAGTATCCTTTGTACAGAATTTTTATAAACTTCGTGGGAAAAGAATTTAATAGAGTCACCAAATATTTAATACTTCAATCATGTTTCGTAAATTACATCGTCTCAAATTTGATGCTGTGTAAGTGGCTATTAAAATTTTTATGGCGTGGAAATTTGTATGTAGTGACACGTAATGGGTTGTTGAACTGGCAGTACGAGGCGTGAGAGTGTGGTGTAGGTGGTGATGGTGGTGTGCGGTGGTGAGTGAAGTGGTGACAATAGACAGATAAATAGATATGCTGTATAATCTCTGCAAGAGGTTTTGGTGTTAGTGGTGTGGTTGTATGTGAGAAAATGATGCATGAGACGTTGATGGTTGTGGCATTTGTAGTGGTGAAGTGTGCGGGGTGGTGTTGATGGTGTACTGTATAGTGGTGGTGGTGTATTGCGTGGAGGTGGTGAAGGACTTGGAGGATTTGATGGTGTGGTGGTAGCGATGCTGTGTGATGTGGAGAGGAGTGGTGGTGGTGGTGGTAAGGTGTCCATTGGTGGTGGTGGTGATCGTGTGTGAAGCAGAGGTGGTGTTGATATGGTATGGAGCGATCGTAATAGAGTGGTGGTAGTGGTGGTGGTAGTGCATGGAGTGGTGGTGAGGTGATGATAGTATGTGGAGTTGTAGTGTTAGTGGTGAAAGTTGTGGATGATGGTGTATGCAGTGGTGGCAGAGATGGTGACTGTTTTGTGTGTGGAGATGTTGGTGAAGTGGTGGTAGTGTGTGGATTGGTGGTGGTAGTATGCGGAATAGTGGCAATGGTAGTGTGTGGTGCAGAAGTAGTATGAGGGGTAGTGATGATGGTGGTGGTGTTGATAGTGTACAGAGTGGGTATGGTAGTGTGGGTATGGAGAGGGGGTGATGGTGGTGGTGGTACTAGTAGGAGTGACGGTGCTGGTGGTAGTCTGTGAAATGAAGGAGATGGAAGTAGTCTGAGTTGTGTCTATATATTTGCCATCACAGTGCCGTGACTTGTTCAGATGGAAGAATTACTGAAGAACGACATTTGGAAAAACTGTTTACTGGGGAGATACAAGAGTTTCATCTCTACTTGACCCTCTTCTAGCTTACATGAAGAGCTGCGAGTCAGTATTTTTGTAACAGTGTGGTAGCAGTGTGGTGGCAGAATGAGGACAGTGTGGTAGCAGTGTGGTGGCAGAATGAGGACAGTGTGGTAGCAGTGTGGTGGCAGAATGAGGACAGTGTGGTAGCAGTGTGGTGGCAGAGTGAGGACAATGTGGTAGCAGTGTGAAGATGGTGGCAGTTTGAGGACAGTTTTGTGGCAGTGCGGTGACAGTATGAGGACAGTTTCGTGACAGTATAGTGTGGTGTGGTGGCAGTGTTTTGTCAGAGTGAGGATAGTGTTGTGGCAGTGTGATGGCAGTGTGGTGGCAGTGTGATAGCAGTGGAAGAACAGTGTGGTGGCAGTGTGGTAGCAGTGTGACGACAGTGTGGTAGCAGTGTGGTAACAGTGTGGTGGCAGTGTGGTAGCAGTGTGGTGGCAGTGTGGTAGCAGTATGGTGGCAGTGTGGTAGCAGTGTGGTGGCAGTGTGGTAGCAGTGTGGTGGCAGTGTGGTAGCAGTGTGGTGACAGTGTGGTAGCAGTGTGGTAACAGTGTGGTAGCAGTATTTGGACAGTATGGTAGCAATGTGGGGGCAATGTGGTGGCAGTGTGGTAGCAGTGTGGTAGCAGTGTGGTGACAGTGTGGTAGCAATGTGGTGGCAGTGTGGTTGCAGTGTGGTAGCAATGTGGTGGCAGTGTGGTAGCAATGTGGTAGCAGTGTGGTGACAGTGTGGTAGCAATATGGTGGCAGTGTGGTAGCAATGTGGTGGCAGTGTGATAGCAGTGTGATGACAGTATGGTCGCAGTGTGGTAGCAGTATATGAACAGTATGGCAGCAGTGTGAGGGCAGTGTGGTAGCAGTGTGGTGGCAGTGTGGTATGAGTATATGGACAGTATGGTAGCAGTGTGGTGACAGTGTGGTAGCAGTATATGGACTGTATGGTAACAGTGGCAGTGTGGTGGCTGTGTGGTAGCACTGTGGTAACAGTGTGACGGTAGTGCGCAGGCACTGTGTTGGCAGTGTGATGGCACTGTGGTGGCAGTGTGAGGACAGTGTGTTGGCTATGTGGTGGCAGTGTCGGGCCAGTGTGGTGGCTGAGTGAGGGCGGTGTGAGGGTAGTGTGGTAGCAGCATGAGGATAATGTGGTGACATTGTAGTGGCTTTGTGGTGGCAATGTGAGAGCAGTGCGGTGGCAGTGTGTGTGGGCAGTGTAAGAGCAGTGCGGTGGCAATGTGTGTGGGTAGTGTAAGAGCAGTGTGGTGGCAGTGTGTGTTGGCAGTGTGAGAGCAATGTGATGGCAGTGTGTGTGGGTAGTGTAAGAGCAGTGCGGTGGCAATGTGTGTCGGCCGTGTGGTGGCAGTGTGGTGGCAGTGTGAGGCAGTGACTCTTAACACCCCGGGTCTTTAGGTACATTTTTCAGTGGCTAGACCATGAGTCTTGTGAGCCCCGTTATTGCCTTACCTCCCCCCCCTCTCCCCTCCCCACCCTTCTCTCGTCCTCTTTCCTCTCTTGTCCCCTCTTCTCCTCTCTCCTTCTCTCCTCTTTCGCTCCTTTCCCGTCTCCACACAGCTTCCCTTCTCCTTCATTCCCTCCCTTCTCCTTGTCACTCCCTTCCCTCTCTTCTCTACTCTTCCCTTTCCCACTCCTCACACTCACACATCTCTTCTTACCTCCCCTCTCGTCTGTTCCTCTCCCTTCCCTACTATATTACCGCCTTAGCTGCACGCTTAGTACCTAGAGTCTCCATACTCCCTGAAACACCACATCAAAGAGAAACATTTATGGCCAGAGAAACATACCAACATCTCTCAGGCACGTTAGCCAACAGAGGGAAATGGCAAGTAGTGTTGGTGAAATATTAGGCAACCATTTGTCCCCGACTGTATTGTACAACTGGAAGCAGTCTTCTGCAGGTCTGTAGTGCCTGGAGAAAACTTATAGTAACAGACAAAAATAATAGTAAAAACAACATATTTAATATCTAGTGCTCAGTTTTTATTTGATAGTAAACTTTATCTACCATTTATGCACATTTAAGTCTTATTTGCTTATTTAATCATTTACTGTACACGCTATGCATTACCCGGTTTTGTTGAGGTAGCACTCGATAATGTGACAAAGCCAACTTTACTTTCGGTCACAGATGTCTTTTTTTT
>NC_137007.1:24181231-24193731 GCF_032717465.1 Coenobita brevimanus | reverse complement strand
TGTGTCACCCATTTACTAGTAATTTCTTTAATTTTACATAATCACCCAACTTCAGACTCTATGTACGCACTGAACAATACCTTAAATATTTGGCAAGGGATGTTACATATAAAGTAGTGCTATACGTGGTAACGCTAGAACGCTGCACAGTTTTCAACGTTACAAAACGTGCCTTTTTTTTTTTTTTTTTTTTTTTTCGTTATTGACGTTAGGGCAGTAGGTCCAGTGTCATATGAAAGTGAGTACAAATACACTGATATACATTTCTCATATGAAACCTAGTAAACGAATATTAAAAGGCAAACCATACCTTCAGCGTATTGCATCATTTAGAGGATCCTATATAGCCGTTTTTTTTTTTTTTTTTTTTTTTTTTTTTGTAAATGCTTCTGAAAAGTATGTGGTGATTTTTAGAAAGATAATTAACTCCCTTAGCCCGAGGTCGTTTTTATTTATTTATTGGTTTCACCGACAGACAGTTGTTTTCAGTTAATGGGGGATTTTTTTTTTTTATTGGAGGTAGTAGCTATTCCCGTTATTAATTCCTTTACTATGAAGTTTTCCCGAGCTAAACAAAAAAATCACCAGGAAATAAGAATAAACTAAAATAAAACGTCAACACAGCGAAGAGGTTGAAAATTGTCTTGAGAGAGGACGGTTGTGGCATACTTAGATAACCCCCACATGTGCGGCGATGGTAAACATGACGCAAATGCAATAACACGACAAAAAAAAAAAAAAAAAAGACACGGGCATTAAGTTTTCTTGCTGTGACTGGAGGCTATTTTTCATGTCTGCCTCTGTCGTTGTCTGCCTTCTCTCCTCTAATTCTGTCTACCTTTCTGCCTATCCTATTATTTCGTCTAAGTGAATACCTCTATATCTGTTCCTTGTATGCCTCCTGTTAATATTTGTCTGTCTTATTTTGCACACTGGTATTTCCGTATTCCTCTTTGACTGCGTTATTTCTTTTTTCTACCAGTGTTTTATGCTTAGCTGTCACCTTTATTTTATCATTCCCGTTCGCTTATTATGTCTTTATTTTGCTCCACACTTTGATTAGATTGTTCGTATAATCTATTCTGCCTTAAGTGATAGACCAGCTGTAATCTGTACTTTCTGTATATTCATCTCTCTCTCTCTCTCTCTATCTATCTATCTATCTATCTCTCTCTCTCTCTCTCAATGTGCTATTTATTTTTGTTTCAGTGTACAATTTCCCTTTCTCAGTGATTACATTTTTTTTCTTTTATCCCTTATTTATTGATTCATTCATTCATTTTCCTTACTGAATTTTCATTTCCTTATTTTCTTCATTCCCTTTTTTTTTTTAGGATATTTTTTTTCATAAACTATCTTCTTTTTCTTCAGCATTATTCATCTTTTGTTTCCTTGTCTCCTTCGTCTCTGCTTCTCGGCTCCCTCCTGGATCCATTTTTTCATTCTTCCATCCCTTAATCTTCCTTTCTCTTCTCTTTCTCCCTTCATTTCTGATTCTCTTTCCTCTGTTCATCTCTCAGTATCTTGTCTTTACGTCCTACCATCCTCCACATACGTCCTTCTTTTCTGCTTTTTATTTCCTTCCTTTCTCTTCTTCCTTCATTTACTTTATCCTTTGTCTTCATTCAATTGATCCATCTTTCTTTCCTCTATTTCCTTTCTTTCTACCTTCTTTCTTATACCTTCCTTCTTTCTCCTTCCATCCTCATTTCCTTTTTCTGTCCTTAATTCCTTTTTTTTTTTTTTACTTCCCTTTCCCTTCTCTCTCCTTACTGCCTTCCTTTCCCATTCACCTGTTTTTATTGACATCTCTCTCTCTCTCTCTCTCTCTCTCTCTCTCTCTCTCTCTCTCTCTCTCTCTCTCTCTCTCTTTCGCTGCAGTACCCTCCTTTCCCCTCCTGATCTTCCTCTCCACTTCTTTTTTCCTTCCTTCCTTCTTTCATTTCCTTCTCCCTCTTTTTTTCTCCGTATCCCTCTTCCCTCTCCACTTCCTCCTTCTTCCTCTCTGTTCCCGTCCTTCCAGATGCTTCACCATCTCCTTCCCCTTCTCCTTCTCTCCTCTCTCCCTTCTACCATCTCTCTCTTTCCTTTTTTCTCCCTCTCACTGCTTCCTACTGTTTCTCTCTTCTCTGTATTTCGCACCCTTTCGCCCTCTTCCCTCCTCCCACTCTTCCTTCTCCCTCTACATCTTCCTTCCTCCATTTCCGTGTTCTCTCTCATCATCCTGCCTCTCTTTTCTCTCTTCTCTTCATTTTGCTCCTATCCATCTCTTTCCTTCATCGCTACCTGTATTTCTGCCTTTCCTCCTTTCTCCATCCCCTTCACTCTCCTTCCCAATTGCTCTCCTGTCTGCACCTCATCATTCTCTCTATTCCGTCTCCTTCATCTTTTCTCTCCAGTTCGTTACCTCCATCTGTCTCTCCCCTCCCCACCTATATTAGGTCTGTTCTCTTCTTCTCTTTCTCTCTCTGCCCCCCTAATCCCTCTCCTCTCTCTTTTTCTTCATTTTATTTGCTCCCTGTCTTTCTTTCATCCTTCTTTCTTTCCTTCATGCATATTTTTTTTTCCCTCTTTCCTTTCATTCATTTACTTCTTTCTTTCTGCCGTGGTGGTTGAGTGGCATCGTCGCTGACTGCGAGGCTGCCGGCCCGATTGGGCCAGAGTTCGAATCCTGGTACGGGGAGCTGCATCGCTCGACTCAGGTGTCCGCCCACCGTTTGTGGGTTAGTAGGTAAAATGAGTACTTAGGGAAACACCTAGGGAAGGTAACTGGGGTAACCTGAATGATAAAGTTGCCTTGTATCCCTGGATATTGCATAAAAATCCCGCCACAGGCTCAAAGACCTAAGTTACGGAGATGATTACCACGGCTAAGCGCATCGTGGTGTCTGTCCCCACCTTTGCCATTACCTTCTTTCTTTCTTTTCCTTCTGTCGTTTTCCTTCCTACCATCTCCCGGGCGTTTCTTTTGCTTCCTTCCATTCCTCCCTCTCTCTCTCTCTCTCTCTCTCCATTTTATTCTCTTATTTCCCTCCATCTTCATTTCCCACTCCCTACCTCTTTCCTTCTTCTTTCTTCTCTTCATTCCCGTATCCTCTTTCCACCTCCTCATTCTTACTTCCCCCCCCCCTCGTTGTCTCCTTTCTCTCTATCTCCTTCCTTTTCTTCCCTCTCCCTCACTTCTACCTCTTGTCATTCTTTTCCAGTCACTCCCCTTTCATTCCTCTCCTCTATCCACCTTTCTATTCGTCCTTTTTCCTTTCTTAGCCTTCACTTTATTTTCTCTTTACTTATCCTTTCTGTCCACTTCATCCTCTTATCTCTTCCCTTTCATATCCCTCTCGTTTTCCTCTTCACTCTATTTCCTTCTCCTCGATCTTCCTTCTCCTTTCCTTTTCTCCCTTTTTTTCCCTCCCCTCGCCTAATCCCTCCCCCCCTCCCCGAATTCCGTCTCTCTGCTCCCTTCTCTCCCCCTCCCCCCGTCCAGTTTTGAGAGGCAGGTGGTACACACTACACCAGGTCTGAGTCGCCTGATTCTCCACACCAACACTCCAGTTATCCCCTCACACGCCCTGCCAACCACCCTCAGCCCTTGTTACCATCCCCTCATCCCCTTGTAGCCTTCCTTGTTCCCTTGTCATTTCCTTGTACAATCAGGTCAAATAGTTCGTCCTACTATTCCACTGCGTGTCCGTCTCTTTCCTCTTTCATGCTTCGTACGAAGGAGAGTTTTCTATGAACAAAAATACATACCAAGCCTCAAGTTAGAAGTATTAACCAGCAAAGTAAATAAATCACAACTGGTGTATTTTAGACGAACTTTTTGTCCCCGACTGTACCTCAGCCCTGTGTATTCGAGGGAAAGATTAGGACTTGGTAAAAACTGCTGGTTTGCCTTTATTACCTCCGTGCTGTTGATAGAACTCTAACACTTCTACTTGATGATGGTGGTAATGATGATGATCATCATCTGTCATCGTCATCATCATCATCATCATCCGTCATCGTCATCATCTGTCATCGTCATCATCGTCATTGTCGTCATCTTCCGTCATCGTCATCGTCATCTTCTTCTTCCTCCCTCTCCCTCTTCATCTTTTTCCTCCCACTTCTTCTTCTTCATCATCTTCTTCCTCCCACTTCTCCTTCTTCTTCTTCCTCCCTCTTCTTCTTCTTCTTCTTCCTCCCTCTTCTTCTTCTTCTTCCTCCTCCTCCTCCTCCTCTTCTTCTTCTTCCTCCTCCTCCTCCTCTTCTTCTTCTTCCTCCTCCTCCTCCTCTTCTTCTTCTTCTTCTTCTTCTTCTTCTTCCTCCTTCCTCTTCTTCTTCTTCTTCTTCCTCCCTCTTCCTTTTCTTCTTCTTCTTCTTCTTCCTCTCTCTTCCTTTTCTTCTTCTTCTTCTTCTTCTTCTTCTTCTGCTTCTTCCTTCTTTCTCTTCCCCTTCCTCCTCCTCCCCCCTCCTCCTCCTCCTCTCCCTCCTCCTCCATCTCTCTTTCAGGTTCTTCAAACTAGTAGCTTATAGGCAAAGTATTATAGCACGTAACTTTTCCTTTTCAGTCTTTCCTAAGAAATTTCCATGTCAGTTTTTCCATGCTGCATGGTGGTCTTCCTCACTTTTTCCTGCCAGTTTTAACTGGAGAGCTTGGAGGCGGGGGGAGCCTCCTTGCTTTACTGTCCTTATCCTTCAGCATGTAGAATTAGATCTCTTAGTCACAGTCTACTCTGTAACAAGCAGCCTCGGAAGGACCATAAGGTCTGTTGCTGTTTGCTTTCCTTTGTATTCCTATGTTTTCCTCCTCCTTCTCCTCCTCCTCTTCTTCTTCTTCTTCATCATCTTCTTCTTCGAAACAACGCTTCCATAGCTACGTGCAAGTGTTTAGGTAGGAGAGGGTAAGGGATAGGGGATCTATGAACCCCCCTCCCCCGTCTTAAATGATATTTCATGTTACAAACAATTATTTATTAGTGTTCAACGTGTCGTAAATGAGAGAATTTCCAGTAAAACAAACACCATGCATATGATCCCATTCCCACTCCCTTCTTTTCCCATTCCCTTAAAAAATCGGGCCACAGAAGTGCATCCATTACACTCTTCCCCCCTCCACTTCGTCACCCCCATCTCGCACTTATAACATCTGCCCTCCCCTGCCCTTCCCTCCCCCCCCTTCTCCCCAGCCTCACCTGACACACACCACATGGCCGGCTAAATGAGGTCAGTAACGAACACTCATCTACAACTGAGGTCTGTGCGACATGTAATCAAATAAACACAACAGAAAGAAGTGTTAACATTTACGACGAAATACCTAAACACAGTAAACACACAGGATGGTATGACTCCCCCTCAACTTAATAAAATAATCTTTTGTCAGCTGCAGTGCACACTATAAAAGACTCAACCATAATAAGAGTAAGGGTGACAGATGAACACTGATACTCCTATGACTCATACAGCTGGAAAAAATCATCTTGAGTTAGCCGTAATGAAATACTAAAGCAGAGGAGACCATGACAGAATTATATGAGCATAAAGAAGACCCATGCGTTGGTAAACAGAAGATGCTGTGCGGATTAAAAAGAAGAATGTGTCTGTAAACAAACTTGTTTAAACGGAGGAGCTGTGTGAATGGCAATAAAGTAGCCTGGAGGAATTATGCAGCGGCCACCATGCATAAAGATTAACATCATACTGTACGTCTGGTAGTAGAAGCATCAGTACAAAAGACACGTAACCCATCATGAACCACACCTCCGTCACCCTTCTTCCTCTCCTCTAACACCATTACCACCATCATGATCACCACCCTATCACCATCACCGCTTGTACCCCTCCCCAAGTCCCACCACCAGTACTTCCATCGCAACTACCACTCATCATCACCATCATCATCATCATCATCATCATCATCATCATCATCATTCCAACCATCTTCACAACCGACAACCATCCTTCCCCTCCCCCCATCACCACCATATGCACCACTCTCACCTTTTCCCCTACCCTCACTATTAGCCTACCACCACCACCACTGTTACCATTACGACCACTGCCATCACTACCATACAGACCACCGTCACCACCACATATATCACCATCTTTACCATCTGTCACCACCATCAACCCTTCCCTAGCAGCACCCCTTTCCTCCGCTTACCAAACTTTCCTCCACCCACTTTCACCCACCCCAGCTTCTCCATAAAACTTCTCATACTCCTCGTCTCCCAGCCCCCTTCCTCTCTACTCCACTTCCACCAGTCTCCTCCTCCTTCCACTCCACCTCCTCCTTCAACAGAGCCTCTCCCTTCCTTCACGCACATTTATCTCCCTCTACTCCTCTTTCTAAAAATACTCTTTCCTTATTTTTTCCCAACAATCACTCCCTTCTCCTTGTTTCCATTCCCTTTATTCAAGTATTTCGCCTTTCCCTTCCTAAAACTCTCCTCTCTCTCTCTCTTTCTCTCTCTCTCTCTCTCTCTCTCTCTCTCTCTCTCTCTTCCTACCCGTTTACCCAACTTTCCCTCCTTCCTTTTTCCGTTCTTCACCTTCCACCAAACTTCGTCCGAACGGTTGCCTTCCCATCCTTCTCCCCCCCTAACAGACCTCCTTCCTTCCCCCTCCTCCCCTGCCAAACCTCTCCTTTCCTCCTCTTCTTCCCCCCCCCCCACCGTAATTACCTACAGAATTCCCTCTTTCCTCTGTTATCCTCCCTTCCTCCACATACTCCTCCTCCCCTACAGTACCCTTCCTTTCCTCCACTTCTCTCCTCCCCTCCTCCTTTCCTCCACTTTTTTCCTTCCCTCCTTTCCTCTCCCTTCCTTTCCTCTCTTCTCCTTTTCCACAGAGCCCTTCTTTTCCTCTCCTCTCCTTTCTTTTCCCTCTCTTCGCCCTTCCCCTTTCCCTTCCCCTCGCCCGCCTGGTGCAAGTTGGCGGTAATGAGGTGATCAGGTGAGACCAGGTGCACCACTTCTCACCTGCACTTGGCCACCCTAACCCCCCCACACTCCACAGACTAACTCACCACACTCACCCTTCCTTCATCATCCAGTACCCCCCACCCCCCGCTCTAACCCATTACATTTATTCTTCCTTCTTCACCCATTGTCCCCTCCCCTCCTACACACACACACACACACACACACACACACACACACACACACACTATTCCTTTCCCAGTGTCCCCCCTTCTCAAACTCACCACCACACAAACTTAACGCACAACTTCCTTCTTAATCCATCGTCCCGACCCGCTGGCTAGGCATTGCGGGGGTTGTGGTTTATGGGTTGGTGGGATAGGGGTTACTGGCTGTGAAGAGATTTTACCTACTCACTCTGTCTGCGTATGTTTTATTTCATTTTTGCTATCTCCAAAAGATTTTATTCAGTAGAACGGGTCTCCTACAAGATGAATAAAATCGTCTGGAAGGAACATTAAGAATAACCAATCACATTCATCACCTAATTCAAGAGATTAATGGTGATGGTGGTGAACTGGTGGTGAGTGATGAGGTTTGTGGGGTGTCGGGAGGGGTCTTTGGTTTGGAGTTTTTGGTAGTGATGGTGATTATGATGATGATAGAGTGTTGATGATACTGATAGTGATGGTGATGGGGTTGGAGGCCTATGGGGTTGGGGGTTTAGGGTTGGGGGTTGTGGTGGTGATGGACTGTTGTGTGCAGGGATAGGATTTAAGGTTGGGGAGATTGTGATGGTCTATCTATCTATCCATCTATTGCCAGACGCCTCAATCCCGTACGGGGTGGCCATAAACAAAATCTCCTCCACGTCGCCCTGTCCCCCGCCATTTCACTGCCCTGCTCCCAACTCACACCCCCCCTCTCTCATTTACCTCTCTACTCCATCCCTCCATCCCTACTGCAGTCCTGGTGACAGTAATGGTACAGTAATAGTGGTGGGGTTGCGAACTTGTGGGGTTGGAGGTTAGGGGTAGGGTTGTGGTGGTGGAGGGGAAGGGGTGGTCGTGATGGTGGTTGAGAGGAGTTGGTGGAAGTGAACGTGATGGTTGGGAGGCTGCTGGTGGGGGAGGGGTTTGGGGTTATGTGGACATGGGGGTTAAGAGATGCTGGGTTTGTGATAGTGGTGGTCGTGGTGGTGGTGGCACAGAAAATAAATAAGTAAATTATTTAGCACTGACTGCTGACATATGCCAATTGTTCCCCTACAGGTGACTGTGTTAGTGTATCGTGACTAGAGAATTGATTACAGTAATAATATTAACTTCTATATACATGGCATCATCTTCAATAACTCTGCTTCCCACTCGGCAGTAACACAATAGTAAGAGCTGCCATCATCATCATAAGTCCATTTCTCACTTAAAATTCTTCCTTGCTCTTCTTAATGACAGGTGTGTTTCTCCCATGCTCTGGGTAGTACAGCGAACTGAAGAGATTAGGTTACAGCAACAGTGAAATACAAAAAATACATCATCATCATCATTATCATCATGAATCCTAAATGATGAAAATCCTAACCGTATTTCCCATGGCAAGGAAGTAACATCGATCTCAGACAATTAACCTGCCGCTGAGTGCCTTTTTAAATTTTCTTCCGCCTTGTTGCCACCAGAGAATTGTGTTCAGCTGGGGAGTTAATGAATATAAAATAACAGCAACATAATTAGATACTTGAAACATATCGCCCTAACCGTATTTCCCATTATAAACACTCCCTTCTACCTTAGAGAAAACATTTAATTAATAAGTAATAATGATATCGCAAAAGTAGTTGTACTGGTAAGAGTAGGAATAGTAATAGCAGCAGCAGCAGCAGCAACAACAACAACAACAGTAGTAGTAGTAGTAGTAGCAGTTAAAATAATAATAATAATAATAATAATAATAATAATAATAATAATAATGATAATAATAATAATAGTAATAATGATAATAATAATAATAATAAGAGTAATATCCATTTTTTTTTTCCTCCCTCAGGTGAGTGTCTTAGTGTATACATTAAGGCGCCATGACTTCGGTGCGACTCAGACGATGGTGCGAGAACTCGATCCGCCGCTTCACCCGCAATCCTCGCTCCCGGTCCATGCCCCCTGTGCGCACCCGGTCGGCCAGCAGCAGCCACGGGTTCCAGAGGGCCGTGGTGCGGGGCTCGTCCCTGCCGCCACGCTCCCACTCGTGTGTTGTGAGGGGCGGCTTCAGGCGATATGAAGGTAAGAAAACATAGAAATTCATTGTCGTTGCCATTATTATTATTACATTTATTTATTTATTTACTTATTGTCATCCAGGTGGTAGCGTCCATCATCCATTCACTTGAGACAGTGCTGCCTATTTTTTCCTTCCCCTTTCACAGTCTGTCACTGCGCATGACCTTCTCTCTTCCTACATTCTCTCTTTCCTTCCTGTCACCTCTTATTACTCCTCAGTCCACTTCAGTTGGCTTTGCACTGAGTGACAAGCCTAAGAGTTTTCTATAACCCAGGAAACTTTCTACTATATAATGTTGGATGGTAACCATGTAGCTAAATTATAGGCTGACGTAGAGCCTCCTACGGCGCCCCTGTTAACTAGATGGAGACAATACGGCGTCCATCCAGGAACCAATCCTCGACACTCATCCTCGCGCCTGGCGGTGGCGAGATTCTGTCAGCCGCAAGAGAATATTGGTTCCCTGTAGGGGACGGTCCTTCGGGGGCGGTTGCTTAGCTGTGGTTGATGGGCCTGCCCAGCCAGACAGACAGAGGTTGATCAGCAACAATTGCAACAACGTATTGTCATCCAGATTTTTTCATATCAACATAGTATAGGCAGATCAAGAGCAAGCTGTTTCACCTCCATTAGGAAACGAATCGGAGGAAGGCAGAAGCTCCTTTTCTTTTGCTCATGGAGATATGTGGTTGCCTACACAGGATACCAACAATTACCTTCTCCAAAAGAACAACGTTGTTCAGTAATTCCATAGCTGTACTAGTAATGATGGTGCTCGTGACTGTAGTCTCAGTGTTCTCGCATATGAACCGTGCGCTACCTTTCGTAACCAACCCTACAGTTCTTATGAATGTATTTCTGTTTGATATCCGTGTGTCAAGTCGGGGTCGCACGCTAAGGTTGTGTAAATCTCCTCGCGTAAACACTTTTTGTTAATCTTCTCGTCAGTTATCTTTTTCGCTCAACTTGGAATTTTATTAAACAAAAACCTGAAAGAATATTGTACAGTACATTCTTTTTCTTTAATACCGTGAAACATCTTGTATTTATTTCTTTATTCTTATACTTAATGTATAATGGGTTCCATGTCTTTAAATTAAATCGTAAATCTATGTGTTCCTTCCTGCCATATGAACACTTATGGTCCCCCTAGTCTTATCTAATGGACTAACCCTAACAGTTGCTTGCCTAAACTGTGATTTAGCACAAGCTCTCCCACTACCATGTTAGAAGGGTGGCTGCAATATATATATATATATATATATATATATATATATATATATATATATATATATATATATATATATAATCAGTGACAACAAGCATACATTAAAGATAAAAGAATTAATGTTAGTCTACAAATGACAGCTTTTACCTTACAGCATTTGTTATATATTAGCTGTATCCCGACAAATACCAGTAACTGTTTCTCTTTGGCCGCTTGGTAAATTATCTATCTATCTATCTATCTATTGCCAGACGCCTTAATCCCGTAAGGGGTGGCCACAAACAAATCGCCTCCATGTCGCCCTGTCCCTCGCCATTTCACTGTCCTGATCCCAGCTTACACCTCCCCTCTCATATACCTCTCCACTCCATCCCTCCATCTCATCCTTGGCCTCCCACTCCCTCTCCCCCCCTCGACCTCACTCACATACTCTCCTTGTCAGTCTTTCACTCTCCATCCTCTCCACATGGCCAAACCACCTCAGTGTGTTTCTCCTAACGGTTTTTATTACATCCACATCCACACCACAACGCTCCTTCACATTCTCATTTGTCAGCCTGTCTCTCCATGTGACTCCACATGCTCCTCTCAAATAACTCATTTCTCCTGCTCTCACTCTTGATTTCTGTCCCTCCAACAATGTCCAAGCTTCACTTCCATGCGTTAGAGTTGGTATCACAATACTGTCATGTAGTAACTTTTTTACTTCCATGCTGACTTCCCTGTTTCTTATCATTGCTTTCAAGGAACCAGCAACCTTTCTTCCTTGTTGTACACTTTCAAGCACTTCGCCCTCCAAACTTCCATCCTTACTCATCACACTACCCAAATGTTTAAACGCACTCACATTTTCCATTTCCTCCTCATCCAACCTCACTGTACATTCACTGACTTCACTTTTCTCGAAGACCATAACTTTACTCTTCCCTAGATTCACCTTTAGATTCAGTTTCTTACACACTCTCCCAAACTCATCCACCAAGCCCTGCATCCCCTTCGTCTTCACTTACAATATTGTTAAGAATCCCCTGAGTTCTCCATCCTCGATTAGATCCGTCGCATATTATTATCACAAGCAAAAAGCTGATTTTTTGGTGATACAGATATGATTAAGGTCCTTGTGTATCTCTGTGTCTACACTTATCTCAGAAAAATGCCATGGTGGGAAGGCAGAGCTGGATAGAGAGTTGTGGGGAGCCTGGGAAGCACCATCTTGTAGGGAGAGTGGGGGCGAAGACCAGGCTCATGTTGCAAAGCTCAGTAAGATAGACAACCACTTCATTTTTAAGCTGTAGCTAGTCATTGTAGTACACATGGCAAGGTCTTCTGCTTTCCTTTCAATTATAGGGGCATGAAATTTCTAAGATCAGTGTTCACCTTGTCTTGTGGGTGCAGCTGAACTACAACCCCTGTTGCCTTCCCAAGATCCGGCCCTGAGGATAGGCCACGGCACGCTCTTCAATAGTGGATATGACGAGCAGCAGCCATAAGCTTATCCCCTTTTCTCACGCATGACAGATAATGAAATTGACAGATATTTTGAGGTACAGCATATTTTGTATCTTCTTCACGTAAACAACTGAATATAGTCCATAGTAAAATTCGCTATTGTGTTCCTAAAAATGGAGGAAGGAAATAAGTCTATAAAACGGTTGTATAGCAAATATTATCCCACGAAACCCTCGCTAATGCGTATTTTTTTAATATATGGTGTTGCACCAAGATAAACGAGAACAGGTGGATACGAAGCTTTGCTTATGCTTACCCTGAAAGTCCATGAGCGCCAAAGAAAATGGACTTGTATCATAGAAAACTCTGATTTCTTGCAACGTTAAGGGGAAACATGTGTAGAATTACCTATCCTCGTTCTGGCTGTTTGCATCGATATGAAACCATTATTTGAGGAATTTGTAACTTGCGTATGATTATTCGTATGCTGTGCTCATATACTGGGATGATTTTTCTTGTCAACTGAGACACTTTCACATTAATGTTAGTAAAGATACGAATAAAGACACACACACACACACACACACACACACACACACACACACACACACACACACACACACACAAATCATCTCCCTCTT
>NC_137007.1:24161231-24171231 GCF_032717465.1 Coenobita brevimanus | reverse complement strand
GTCGTGGGGTGTCAGTGCTGGCAGCAGGAGTGAGGAATAACAGAGAGGGTAGTAATAGTAACAACAATAGCAGTAGCAACGACATTAATATTACCATCAATAGTGAGAACAGGAGCATTGAGGGTAGGAACAGCGACGGTAGCACCAGCCGTTGCAGCAGCAGTTGCGGTAGTGAAGAGAGGCAGGGAGGGTAAAAGTGGTAACAGCAACAGCAGCAGCAGCAGCAGCAGCAGAAGCATTGCCATCAATAGTAAATGGGAGGCACTGGGGGCAGTATCACCGGCAGTAGCAGTAGCAGCGACAGTAGAATCAGCATTGGCAGCGGCAGTAGAATTACCGTCAATAGTGAGAAGGGAGGCAAAGAAGTATTAACAGCGGCAATAACATCAGTAGCACCAGCGGCCGTAACATTAACAGCAGCAGTAGCAGTAGCAGCGGCGGTATAAGGGTAAGGCCAGGGGCGTAGCGTACCGTAGCTCAGTCCTCGCTTAGACGCAGTGGTGAGCAGACGCGTTAGCCTTGCACCACACCCCACACTCACTGCCGCTGTGGGGTTGTGTGCTAGGGTGCTGCCGCGGGGGTTGCGGTGGTGTGGGGTTATATAGAGGGTTGTGGTGGTGTGGGGTTATATAGGGGGTTATGGTGGTGTGGGGTTATATAGGGGGTTGTGGTGGTGTGGGGTTATATAGGGGGTTGTTGTGGTGGTGTGGGGTTATATAGGGGGTTGTGGTGGCGTGGGGTTATATAGGGGGTTGTGGTGGTGTGGGGTTATATAGGGGGTTGTGGTGGTGTGGGGATATATAGGGGGTTGTGGTGGTGTGGGGTTATATAGGGGGTTGTGGTGGTGTGGGGTTATATAGGGGGTTGTGGTGGTGTGGGGTTATATAGGGGGTTGTGGTGGTGTGGGGTTATATAGGGGGTTGTGGTGATGTGGGGTTATATAGGGGGTTGTTGTGGTGTGGGGTTATATAGGGGAGTGTGGTGGTGTGGGGTTATATAGGGGGTTGTGGTGGTGTGGGGTTATATAGGGGGTTGTGGTGGTGTGGGGTTATATAGGGGGTTGTGGTGGTGTGTGATGGGGCAATACTTTTTTATTTTCTTTTAGTCTCCCCCTCCTCTGTTTTCGTCTCTATTTTCTCTTGTTCTCTCTTTTGCTTCCTTTTATTCCCTCTATTTTGTGTTTTTTCTCACCGTTATTTCCTTTCGCTTCTACATTATTTTTTTATTGTTTTTTTTTTCTGTTCGTGCTTCTCCTCCCTCTCTAATTTACATGATTTCATTATCTTAATTCGATGAAGTCCTGTCTTCTGGTTATTTTTATGACATGATATTCTCTATTGAAATGTTACAAGTGCGTCATTCTCCTGTCCTTTCTTTGTTATCTCCATATTCACCACCATTCTCTGTACTCTACTGTCATTACCCCCTTCCTTTATATCATGTCCTTCCCATATAAAGAAGTCAAAGTGTGTTAGTATATACGGTATTTGTTTTTATCTTCTCTCGTCATATTTTTCTCTCCGACAAGGAGAGTAGGCTACGTTTTCACCCTCGTCTGTTGGCTTGTTTTTATTTGTCTGTTAGCAGGATTACCCAAAACTAAAAGAGAGATTTGGACCAAATATGGTGGGTATATTGCTCATGTTCCAGGGAACATTCGATTAACTTTTGAGACCGATGTTTGTTTGTTAACAGGATTACTCAAAAAAAGGGAAATTGGACAAAATTTGGTGGGTAGACAGCCCATGTTCCAGAGAACAATCGATTAACTTTGGTGGCCGATCCGGATCGTATCACAAATTCTGGATCCGGAAAACACATTTTGTGAAACCTTAACCAGTGATGAGAAGACCTACCGCATTATGAAGAGTGGTTGGAAGGTACGTTGCCCTTGTCGGAAAGATGCGCCCCACTGAGTGCCCCTCTAGTTCTCTGCTATTTTTGTCTGGTCTGCTACCCCAGTCTCCTCAACCCCTTCATTACGAGTTTTTTCATATATAATCTTATTAGTCATTTTTTTTTAAATCTAAGAACGAATCTCTAATAGAAAAGGATATTGTATGTTTTGTTATTTCTTTGTTTATTCTTATTTCTTTTTTAATCCATACGATTACAAATCACTTAATTATAACCTTTCGTAGCCTTTCGTGGCAGCAAGAAGGAGGGGAATATGGAGATAAAATTGGACTGGGGTGATTAGAGAGTATCCTATTGTTCGTAAGCGTTAAAGGGTTGGTACTGAGTAGTCTGAGAAATTTGTTAACATTATTTTTTCAGCGTCACCTCTCACCGGATTCGACGTCAGGTAACAAACAGGTATAATTTGTTTGCTCTCACCTCCATTGTTTCTTTGTCTATCTTTTCTACCCCTTTTTTTTTTTTTTTTCCTTCTCTCTTGATTCGGAGTACCTTCTCTCTCTCTCTCTCTCTCTCTCTCTCTCTTTCTTGCCTCTCTGGTGTTGGGAATATAAAAGAGAAAAATTCTGGCAAAGAATTTGAAAGGAAGAAAGAAAGAAGCGGAGTAGAAAAAGTGTTGGGAAAGGAGTGAATGGAACCGAGAGAGAGAGAGAGAGAGAGAGAGAGAGAGAGAGAGAGAGAGAGAGAGATCATATAGCAAACAGCAAACTTAACGCCCCTTCCGACACTGTTTGCTGTAAACAACTCTGTGGCCCTTCTTGTCGTCGGTTAAGGAAGCTCCCTAACACCTCTTCCAAAGCGATTTATTGTAGTTTGTTCACAATGCTTTCCTCTTCTGTGTTGCTTAAATCATTCTACTATCTTCATACTGTTCATAAATAACGCACAAAACGATATTTGCTAGCCATATCATAAAATAAACTGGTAAGGATGAAGTGTTAGGGAGCTTCCATAACCACCGCGAACACGAGCGCATGACTATGGTATTTGATGGTATGAGTCTAAGATAAGGGTCGTAATGCATGAAAGCAACCCCTGGTCACCAATTTCTCAGGGCTAAAGCGGCTGGAAAAAGTGAGAAGGACCATTACTCACCATGAGCAAATTCACGGAAGTTTCACAAAACAGAAGGAAAGGAAAATTATATCTTCAGTTTTACCTTGGCCATTAGAGGAAAGGTAACATTAAGTGCATTACGATGTTGCACGTGCGTTATTCTCCGTCATTTGAGAAAAATGAAAACACATAAATCGATTTTCAATTATCACTCAGCTAAGAACGTGTTTAGTTGGTGTTTGGAAGACTCAAACAAGGGTAAGAAGAGAAAGAACTTTAAAAAATCAGGTATATGTGGAGGAAGAATAAAAAAAAAAAAAAATAAAAAAAAACGGAATGGGAAAAGGGGAATTAAAACGCCCAAGCACCAATCCTTTCGTACAAAATACCCAATCCGACCCGAATCCACCCACGCACAATTCAGTGGCCAGATCTGGGAGCAATTAAAGGGAACGATAGGCGACGATGGGTCTCTTTAAAGTCAGACTGCTGTTCCTTCTCCCTCGGGGGATTTTAACACAGGCAGTGGGGGTTTAAATGTGAGGGTTTAAAGGGTCTGGCTGGCTGAGGGAGAGACGGGGGAGTGGGGAGCGGAAAAAAATGTTGGGGAGGAGACGAAGAACGATAGAATGTTAGAGAGGGGAAAGGAAGGGAAGGAAAAAAAAAATAAAAAAGGAGGCGAGGGGATGGAATGGGATATAGAAGTTGGAAGAGAGAGAGAAGGGGGGGGGGAGATGGGCGCAAAGGTTTTAAAAAGCTAATAGAGGAAGGAGGAAGGCATTAGTCGTGTGAGAGAGGATGATAAGGAGCAGCAGCAGCAGAAGTAATAGATATGATAAAATAAAATGCAAAGATGGTGAAAGTTAACGAGAAAATGGATAAGAAGGAGAAAGACTGAATAAAAGAAGTGTAGGAGAGAAATGCAGAGAGGGAAGTGAGGAAGAAAATGTAGGAGACAAAAAATATATATATATATATATATATATATATATATATATATATGTGTGTGTGTGTGTGTGTGTGTGTGTGTGTGTGTGTGTGTGTGTGTGTGTGTGTATTGTGGTTCTCAATACACCTAAACCAAAAAATAATTTTCTAAAGGTGCTTCCTTATAAATCGGTTCATACAGGTAAGGAAATCGTTGGTGCCAAATATTGTCCTTAAACGGCTTCATTAACTACTGTCACGGGTGTTGCGAAAATTACGGGCTTTTGGTCTCCGAGTCGTAGGATTGTTAAATTGCAGTTTTCGGTAATGAAACGAAAACCAGAGGAAATTTTACTTTTCTCAGTGGGATAATTAAGGAGCGAAAACACTTCATTCCTGTAAGTCTGGTTTATTGACAACTTGACAATTAAAGAAACACCGTAAAGGTATTATAAACCAGTGCATTTCACAAGCAATGATTAATTCCGGGAATAGTAAGATGGATCTCTTGCTTTGTCCGTGCCAGGGAATTGGTGACGATGCCACTCAATAACTCGCAGTACATGATGGAGCTGATGTTCGTCTTTCGTAATGACTTGATTATGGCCCTGGATATGAGCTACTCCACCCTCAGCAAAGTCAGTTACAATGGCAGTCGAGCCCAGTACCTGACGTGCTGACTGGAGGGAGGAGTCGTCCGCCCAATCAGCAGAGTCTCTGTCTAGGAAGTCCATGTTGATGTTGAATGCCTCAGAAATCCGGCTTGAGGCAGATGTGATGAAATTCATTACAGTCTTATCAGCGATGACCTCCTTTGCTGCTAGATTAACATGTGCTCTTGGCTGAGGATTCTCGTCGTGTTCCCCCTTGAGAGCGACTACCATCTTCCGCTTAACATCGAGGGGAATTGTCCCATCGAATATAGTGAGTCCGGCCGCCTCTTCACTCAGGTACCACGGGCGATTAGCGAGTTTTTTTTTTTTTTTTTTTTTTTTTTGTTAGCGACCGTGGCAATGCTGGAAACAGGATAGGAGGGTAGTCCTTTCAAGAACGCTAGATCTCCAGCTGGTGCAGCAATGGGCGATGGAGCATCAAATCAGGCTTTGATATAAAGTACTCCAGTGAATGTCACAAATTGTCTCAGGCCAGCAAGCTATGCCGCTGTCATTTGAAACTAAGCTCGGAACAAAATAATATATCTTGATTCCTAGAAAGAGACCAAACATTATGGTTAGTTACAGCGTTTAGTTCCTACATGACGTAACACTACTCAGTATTTCACCATAACAATAGCTTGACAATCTAAGAGCCTTCCTTACCTTGTTTAGCTGGGGCTCGTTGGAGACGGTGTTTTTATATACTCAACTTGAGATGATGCAGTTAATAGCGAGAATATCCGGTAAGTGATGAACAGCTTGTGCCTGATCATTTATATATATATATATATATATATATATATATATATATATATATATATATATATATATATATATATATATATATATATATTATATATATATATATATTATATATATATCTATATATATCTATATCTATATCTATATCTATATATATATATATATATATATATATATATATATATATATATATATATATATATATTGTGGTAGGTGGGGGCGCTCACCATCCACTCACTCGATGTAGTGCTGCTGTCGGGTGTCTGCCCTTTCTTATCCTCCATTCTTCTTTCCTTCCATCCTCTTCTGTCTTTCCTTTATTCTTTCCTTGTCCTTCTGCCTACTGGTGACCTTACACTCCCTCTTCTGTCTTTCTTTCCTTCATTCTTTCTTCTTCTTTCTGCCTGTGGGTGACTCTACACTTAGTGACAAGCCAATTGGTTTCCTGTACGCCAGAAAACTATTAACTACGCTGGGTGGTAACCATATAATCAAATTTTGGCGCCTGGTGGTTTAGTGGGTAATTATTGCGCTCCAGTCGGATTCAGCCGGTGAAGGATTATATCCAAGGAATGGTTGGGGTTGATTGCTCATGTAATGCCTCTCAGGGATGAGTGAGGCTGGTCACTCATTTTAAATGTCTGGACCAACTGCCTAGCCCCGGGCTCCTACGCTTCCCATGGGGCAATGTAGGATTGGATGAAGGATGATGGATATATATTTCATTCATTTTTTTTTTTCATTGCCAGACGCCATGTATCCCAGACGGGGTGGCCAAGGGCTTAGAGTTAATAGTTTTACGGGGAGGAGCACTAATCCTCCACCAACCCCACTTGATACGTAGGGATATATATATATATATATATATATATATATATATATATATATATATATATATATATATATATATATATATATATGTGTGTGTGTGTGTGTGTGTGTGTGTGTGTAAGAGATGTAGTGATACTAGAGATAGACTGCGGGATAATGCTGATTTCGAGTGTGCGGTGTGTCGGGGAGAGCATGTAGAGATTGTCAGGCGTGAATGGATCGATCTTGCTGGTGAGGCTCTCGAGTGTGTGGAGGAGTTTTCCTGTTTGGAAGACATGCTATGTGCTGGAAGGCCGGAGGTGGGGCTGGAGTTAGTTCATTTAATATTAAGAGGATCTCTGTATGCGGCTTGTGTTAGGAGTGTAATGCTGTATAGTAGTGAGAAAAAGTCAGTAAAGGAAGAGGATATTTGTAGGCTCTGTCATACAGACATGACAATGATTTAGTGGATATGTAGTTCGCCCTTGAATGCGAGGCTTGGGGGGGGGGGCTAAGTTTACGATTGAAGAGTTGAGAGGAAGGATGGGATTGGAGTGTACCTGTGTTGTAATGAGGAGGGGTAAATTGAGATGGGTTTGGCATTTGGAGAAGATGGAGGATGACAGTTGGGTGCGGAAAGTGTTATCGTCTGGGGTAGGGTTGCGAGAGGCAGACCGAAAAAGACGTGGGACGAGTTCATACTGTGCGACCTCAGAGATAAGGGACTGAATTGAGAGGCTGCCGGAGATCGAGCAGCGTGGAAAGCCGCCATTAAGTGACCAAGGCCCACGCATGCAGGCATGTTGGAGCCTTTATAAAAGATGGGATATATATATATATATATATATATATATATATATATATATATATATATATATATACATACATATACACACACACACACACACATATATATATATATATATATATATATACATATATATATATATATACATATATATACACATATATATATATATATATATATATATGTGTGTGTGTGTGTGTGTGTGTACATACATATCTATCATCTATCTATCTATCTATCTATCTATCTATCTATCTATATATATATATATATATATATATATATATATATATATTTACGCACACTCATTCACACACACACACACACACACACACACATTTTATATATATATATATATATATATATATATATATATATATATATATATATATATATATATATATTTAAATATAGATAGATAGACAGATAGATAGATAGATGCAGAGAGAGAGAGAGAGAGAGAGAGAGAGAGAGCAAATAAAATGGAGAGAGATCGTAGCAGATCACAATTTAGAAAGAATTTGATGGGATTGGGCACATAAAAAACAGATTAAAAACACACTTACACACACACACACACACACACACACACACACCGAAAAAGAAGGGAGAAAAGAAAAGCAACACAAGGGGGATCAAGTGAAGGAGGATACCACTGTGTAAAGGGGAGAGGGAGAGAAAAAGAGGGAAACAAGACGGAAAGGAAGAGGAGAATGGGACAGGAGAGAGATGATGATAACGATGGGAATATGGACGATTAAATACGGTGAGAGAGAGAGAGAGAGAGAGAGGGAAAGAAAAGGAAATCAAAGAGGATTAGAAAGTAGGGGGGACGATAGGAAGAAATTAAAGAGATGGAGAGAAGGGAAGGAAGGAGATAAAATGGGCGGAGTGTCTAAGAAATATAGAAATAATGCGAAAAAGAAACAAGAAAAGGCTCCAAAGGGAAAAGAGGAAGTGAAGTAAAAAGAAACGTAAGAAATAAGGAAGAGAAAGGAATATGGGAAAGAGTAAAAGGATAGGTACGAGGAATGAAAGTAAGGAAGAAATAAAATTTCCAACAACGAAAGGAAGAAGAGGAAAAAGAGGAATAATGAGAGAAACGGGAGAGATGAGGGAAAGGAAAAGGAGGAAGAAAGTGAAGGAGGAAAGGATAAGGAAGAATGGTGTTGGAAGAAAAGTGAAGAAATAGAACGAAAATGGAGGGATGGGGAAGGAGAAGTGACTTGTATGGAAGATAATTAACTGATGGAATTGGAAGTGGGAAAGAAGGAAGTGAGGAGAGATCGAAGAGTGAATAAAACTGTATAAGAAGAAAAAGAAAGGAGGAAGGAAGAGGAAAAGAGGGAAGGAAGGAAGGAAAGAAAGAAAATAGAAAAGAAGAGGCGAGGATAAAGTAAAAATATAAGAAAATGTGTAAGAAAGGATGAGGGAGAGAAAAGGAAGGAAGAAAAAAAAAGAGAGGGGAATGGATAGGAATACAGAAACAGAGAAGAAGAGTGACGCAAACGAAACGAAGGATGGATTGAAAAAAGGAAGAAATAATATGATGAAGGAAGGAAGGAACAGGGTGGATGAATGAATAAAGGATGGCGGGAAGGAAGGAAAGGAATAAAACAGGAAGGAATGAGTGACTGAATGAAGGGGGGATGGAAGGGAGAAGAAGGATGGAAGGAAGGAAAGGAGAAATTAAAAAGGAATGATTTATTATATGAAGGAAGGAAGAAAGGATGAATGGAAGGAAGGAGGGAAGCAAGAGGACGGATGGAAACACAGTATGAATGAATGAAATGAAGGCAAGAAGGAGTCAATGAAGGAAGGAAGGAAAGAAGGTATGAACGAACCGAGAAGATGGATGGAAATATAATATGAGTGAATTAAAAAACGAAGGAAAGATGATAGAAACGTTATGAAAAGGGAGGGATGAATGAATGCATGAGTGAAGGGAAGAATGAAGAAATGAAAGAAAGCAAGAGGGACGATAACAAGCCAGAGAAACGAAGGATAGAAGGGGAAGGAAGGAAGCGAGAGGAAGGAAGGAAGGAGGGAACAGGGGCTCTTAATTACCCCACACATAATTTTTCCCAAACTCCCTCCATTGCTCTCTTTAACTGGAGGAGCAGGAGGAGGAGGGAGGAAGAGAAGTGTTGAGGGCTTGTGTAAGTATAGTGGGTAGTATGGTGTGGTGTGATGTGGTGTGGTGTGATTTGGTGTGATGTGGCTTAGTGTGATGTGGTGTGGTGTGGTGAGTGATGTGGTGTGGTGTAGTGTACCGATGCAGTGTGGTGCTGTGTAATGTAACGCAGTGAAATGCAGTGCAGTGTGATGTGTAGTGTAATCGAGTGTAGTGTAGTAGAGTGTGGTGTGGTGCAGTGTTGTATAGAACAGTGTGATGTGATGTGATTAGTGGTAAAGTGAGTACTGTGTTGTAGCCATGAGTAGCTGGTTAGAACTGCTGTGGTGATAGTGTGAGGTAATGTGGTGACCTGAGGAGAGGTGTAGTGAAGCTGTGATAAAAATTAATTCACAGTACTAAAATTTTACGTAAGTGCAGAAGTGTGGTGAAGGCGGTGAAGACTGGGTGGTGGAGGTGGTGAGGCAGTGTGGTGAGGTGAGGAGAGGTGTAGTGAAAGTAATGAGACCAGCGTGGTGGTGTTCAGTCTGGTGAGGTGAGGTGCGGTGAGGGTGGTGGAGACTAATCTGTTGTGGTGAGGTCAGGAGAGGTGTGGTGAAATTAGTAGTATGATGATGTGGCAGTAAAGAAAAAAGCTGATATTTAACTGATATTGCTGAGATGTGATGATGTGGTGGGAGGTAGTGTTGTGAGGGGAGGGGAGGATGAGTGGCAGGGTGATGTAGTGGTGGTGAAGAGTGGCGACTTTTTCTGATTATGCTGAGATATGATGAGGAAAGAAATTTGTTTGTCGAGATAAGGAGAGGTGTGGTGAAGTGAGTGGTGTGACAGTGGTGAAGAATGGTGATATTAAGCAGATGACAGGTAGATGTGACGAACTGATACATATAAAAAAAAAAAGTAGTTAGAATAGATATATAACAATTAGGC
>NC_137007.1:24141231-24158731 GCF_032717465.1 Coenobita brevimanus | reverse complement strand
ACTCTCTTCTCATGTTTTTCCTCCTCCCTTCCTCCTCCTTTCCTAAATCCTATCATCCCTTTCCCCTCACATCTCTCTCTCTCTCTCTCTCTCTCTCTCTCTCTCTCTTTCTTCCCCCCCTCCACCTTATTTACTCTACGGGTTTTAGTTGCCGAATTTCATGTTAAACAAGAAATTATGCCTAATATTTTTCCAGTGCTGATTAATATTATCCATCATATTGGCTAATATTTTCAGTAAGTTTTTGGTAACGATATTTTTCCTCGTCCTGTCATAATAATAATGTACATCTCTTTAATCCGACGAGTTTTTTTGTCATTATTCTAGCTACCACCAGAACTATTAAAACTACGTATAGATGTTTAGTAGAGACGGGGTTAATGAACGCCATATTCAACACTCCACTTCAAAAACGCTCTACGAAGAACAGAGTCATCAAGGGACACCAATTCCATAAAAGTGAATGGGGCTAGTTCTCCTTGTCCGTATCTTACAAACTACCACAGCCCTTTGAAAGACTATCGCCTATTTTATATATAATCCTTGCCCTCTCCCTGTTATTTTTTCCAGATCAAGAAGAATCTCTACGACGGAAGGAATTTCTAAACAACTTCCATAAACTTCTTGCCCATGACACCGATTAGTCTGTGTTATTCTGGCCACTCCTGAACGATTGTACTGGCTTCATTAAGTACCTCTTGAAGTGAAACGTTGATAATTCTCTACGACAAGGAGAGTATGTTTTCACCTCTATTTGTTTGTTCTATCCGACAAGGAAAATATGTCTTCAACCGTGTTTGTTTGTTGGTTTGTCTGTTAGCAGGGTTACTCAAATACTAAAAGAGAGATTTGGACTAAATTTGGTGGGTAGATAGCCCATGTCTCAGTGAACAATCGCTTAACTTTTGGGACCTAACCTCTTCTTATTACAGATTCTGGATCCGGATTTTTTTTTTGCGAAACCCTAATCAATGAGAAAACCTAACCCATTGTGAAGAGTGGTTTGAGAATTACGTTGCCCTTGTCTAGAGTGAACTTGAGGGGCACTCAGTGGAGCGCATCTCTCCGACAAGGGCAACGTGATTCCCAAACAACTCTTCATAATGGGTTAGGTTTTCTCATCACTCATTAGGGTTTCGGAAACAGTGTTTTCCGGATCCAGAATCTGTAATACGATGCGGATCGGTCCCAAAGTTAATCAATTGTTCCCTGGGACATGGGCTATTTACTCACCAAATTTGGTCCAAATCTCTCCTTTAGTTTTTGAGTAATCCTGCTAACAGACACACTAACAAACAAACAAATTGGGGTGAAAACATACTGTCCTTGTCTGAGAGAATATCGTTCTTCTACCACATACCTGTGTCGTGTCGGCAATAAAGTCAGCTGATGAAGTTGTCAGGTAACACAACCATCAGCAAAACAATGGTTACAAAGGTCTGTTATTTTTCCATGTGATCTAATTGAAGAACAAACTAGTCGCGTGGCAATTCAGGTTACTTTCAGGCCAAACTCGTCTGATCTGCCCCAGTATGTTAACTGAACTGCACTCAGGTCCGTCCATTTTGGGCCAGTTAAGTCATTTAGAATCTATCTATCTATCTATCTATTGACAGACGCCTCAATCCCCTTTGGGGTGGCCACAAACAAATCGCCTCCACGTCGCCCTGTCCCCCGCCATTTCACTGCCCTGCTCCCAACTCACACCCCCCTCTCTCATATACCTCTCCACCCCATCCCTCCATCTCATCCTCGGCCTCCCCCTCCCTCTTCCCCCCTCCACCTCACTCGCATACACTCTCTTCGTCAGTCTCTCACCCTCCATCCTCTCCACATGGCCAAACAACCTCAGTGTGTTCCTCATAATGCTTCCTATCACATCCACATCCACACCACAACGCTCCTTTATATCCTCATTTGTCAGCCTGTCTCTCCATGTGACTCCACAGTCTCCTCTTAAATAACTCATTTCCACTGCTTGCACTCTTGACTTGTGTCCTTCCAACAACGTCCAAGCTTCACTTCCATACGTTAGAGTTGGTATCACAATACTGTCATGTAGTAACTTTTTCACTTCCATGCTCACTTCCATGTTTCTTATCACTGCTTTCAAAGAACCAGCAACCTTTCTTCCCTGCTGTACCCTTTCAAGCACTTCACCCTCCAAACCTCCATCCTTACTTATCACACTACACAAGTACTTACTCGTACTCATATTTTCCAATTCCTCCTCATCCAACCTCGCTTTACATTCACTGACTTCACCTCTCTCAAAGACCATCACTTGACTCTTCCCTACATTCACCTTTAGATTCCGTTTCTTACACACTCTCCCAAACTCATCCACCAAGCCTTGCAGCTCCCCTTCGTCTTCGCTCAACAATACAGTATCATCTGCAAACAACAGTACAGGGAGTATCCAGACACTATCCTCTCTCACCAGGGCCACTCCAACATCCACTACCCTACCTTGTACCTCTTTTATTACCCCATCCATGTACAGATTGAACAACCACGGAGACATGACACATCCCTGTTTCAACCCAACCTTCAAAGAGAAAAATTCACTTAGTTCACTATCCACACGCACTGCAGCCTTAGCACCATCGTACATACTCTTCACAGCATTCAACAACTTCCCATCTACTCCATATATTCTTAATACTTTCCACAATCCTTGTCTATCCACCCTGTCATATGCTTTCTCCAAATCCATGAAAGCCGCATACAACTTCTTTCCCTTCACTAGAAACTTTTCCACTAAAGATCTAAGAATGAATATCTGATCTACACAACCTCTTCCCTTCCTAAAGCCTCCCTGTTCTTCTCCAACTAATTCCTCTGTTCTTTCTCTAACTCTGTCAATAAGTATCCTACCATATACTTTTCCTATTATACTAAGAAGAAAAATGCCCCTATGATTACCACACACTTCTTTTTCCCCTTTTCCTTTGTACAAGGGAATAATTATACCTGACTTCCAATCCTCCGGGACTCTACCTTCCTCCCAGGCCAATCTGCACATCTTCCACATCCATTCTACTACTATCTCTCTCCCATGCTTCAGCATTTCACCACACACTCCATCAATTCCTGGGACTTTCCCCAATTTAACTTTCTTCATTGCTTCCTCAACTTCTATCCTACTGATTTCTTCCTGTCTTCTCACCTCCCTCCTGCTCCCAGCCATTCCTCAGCCACTTATACTCGCATTACTTCCATCCTGTATGTTCAACAATTCTTTAAAGTGTTCTCTCCATCTGCTCACTTTTTCTCCCTTCTCCACTAGTAATCTACCATTTTTATCTTTCACTCCCCTGCTAACCTCACTTCCACCCTGTCTTACTCTCTTCACCTCTTTCCAGAACATTTTCTTACAGTCCCTCCACTTTACACTCAAATTCCTTCCAAATTCCTCATCCACTCTCTTCTTACTCTCTCTTACTAATCTTTTCATCTCTCTCTTTCTTTCTACATATAACTCTCTTCCGCCTCTCAACTTCTTCCACGCCCCTATTTCTCATCCATTCATTGTATGCTTTCTTCTTTTGTGCCACAGCCTGTCTCACCTCTTCAGTCCACCACGCTGTTCCTTGCACCCCCTCCGTCTTCTCTTCCTCCCACACACCACATCACATGCTGCACATATTTCTTCTGTAAATATCCTGCACACACCTTCCACGTCCCCCATCTGCTCCAATTCATATTTGCCCAATCGTTCCTCCACTTCTCTCTTATACTCTGCCTTTTTCTCATCCTCTTGTAACCTTTCCACTCTCCTTGCAACTACTCCTTCCTCTCGTCTTTCCCTTCTTCTATTCCTCCATCTTACTTGCATCCTAATTCTGGCCACCACCAAGTAGTGGTCAGAAAGTCCACTCCCCCAACCTCTATAAGCTCTTGCATCCATTACACATCTTCGCATCCTTTCATCCACACACACATAATCAATCATTGCCTTCCTTTCATTCAGTTCACCACCCACCCTTCTCATCACTCGCCATGCATACCTGTGGATCATTTTATGCCTGAAGAGGGTATTGGCTATCACCAACCCCCTCCCAGCACAAAGGTCCACTAATGCACTGCCATTCTCATCTATCTCAGCAGGCACACCCCACTTACCAACTATTCCATCCACCTTCACATTCCCTACTTTACAATTCATATCATCGATCAAAAACACTCCCTCATTCCTTCCAAACTTTTCCATGCACACTTCGACATTTGTCCAGAACTCTTCTCTCACTCTGTTAGCACGATCTTGTGTTGTCGCATACACACACACAATCGCCCACATTTGTATTCCAACTTTCAACTTTACCCACACAATCCTTGACCCAACTGATCCATACTGTCTTATGCTCCTCTTCCATCTTTTACTCACAACTATACATACTCCTTCCTTTGCCCTCTCATTCTTACCTACTCCTGCACATATACCCCATCCATACTCCCATTCTCTCACACTTTCTCCTCTCCATTTTGTTTCAGTTATTCAACATATATCCACTTTCGCACCCTCAAGCACCTGGACAGTCTCTCTCTCTTTCACCTCATCATTCGCTCCTCTTACATTTCACGTAGCCATTACCAAATCCTTTGTCCGGTCCTGGGTCGTCATCGTTAGGTTAGTCCTTGTCCGAGGCTTCTTGTTTGTTTTTTTAGTTAGTTGTTTTCCGGGGAGGGGCACTAACCCTCCGCCAACCCTTTTAATCGCCTTTTACGACAAGCAGGGATACTGGGGGAGTATTCTTGAAAAAAAAACCTATATATATATATATATATATATATATATATATATATATATATATATATATATATATATATATATATATATATATATATACAGTATATATATATATATATATATATATATATACAGTATATATATATATATATATATATATATATATATATATATATATATATATATATATATATATATATATATATATATCATCAGCCGTTGAGGTCCACTGCAGGACCGGCCTATCCCAACCGAATCCGGGACGATACAGCCAATGTATCTCTACCCAGTGGCTTAGGCTGTCTGGTAGAGACTGTATGTAGGGTGAGAAGTGCTTGTGAGTGTGACTGTAGTGTTGTAGTGGCTTTGGATGTGTGTGTAGTCTGTGAACCAAGTGTAATCGGCCCGCCTTAAGCCGATTGCACACTTTAGCATATTAGTCCAGTCAGGCCCTTCACATCCATTCTGGCCCAGTCAGGTCCGGTGAGGTATAGCTTAGACCATTTTAGCCCAGTCCCGTCCACTCACAGCATATTAGGTCCGTTCATATCCAGTTAGGCACATTTAGGTTCAGTTAGGCACTTTTTCGTCCAGTTGAGTTTTCTTTCCTTTACAGGTGGCTTTACATTGAGTGACAGGCCAAATGGTTTCCTGTAAGCCAAGAAACCATTTACAACGCTGGGTGGTAACCATATAACCAAACCATACGTGCTCCCTACCGTACATGTCAACAAGTGGGTTGGTGGAGGGTTAGTGCCCCTCCCTGTAAAATAAGTAACTCAAAGTCAAGTGGCCACCCCTTATGGGATTATGGCGTCTGGCAATAGATAGATAGATAGATAGAATTCATTCAGGTGCAGTTAAGCAGACGCAGACTCCTTAGGTCCATTGAGGTCATCACAACCATTCTGACTCAGTCATACTAAAACAGGTCAGCTCAGGGTCATTCAGTTGGTGCCAATCAGCGCTTTCACAACCACTCACGCTCAGTAACATGTGTTGTACTGTGTCTGGTAGACATTAGCAACCCTTCCTTATTTTGGCAAGTACGAATCGGAAGAGGGTGCCAGTAGAAAGAATGATTCGGGGCACACCCAGATCGCGAGACGAGCACGTTACCACTGATCCACAATGGCTTCTAGATCAGTACGGGTCCATTTATGCAAGTGTAGGTGGAATTAAACCAGGACGGATAAAACTAGGTTCATTCAGATCCACACAAGCACTTTTATATCTGTTGAGAGAACTTCTCTTCATTTAAGTCCATTCAAATCCATTCAGTTCAGCTTAAAGCCTTTCTAATCAATTTCATACCAATGAAGGATCGATGGAAATTAATACTGATTGATTCAGATCATGTCTATGAAGGCTGTGCCCTAAATCAGCCCTAATATATATACCTGTACTCGTATCTCTCTCTCTCTCTCTCTCTCTCTTTCTCTCTCTATTTATATATACACATACTGATTGACTGACTGACTGGTGTCTTTCATGTCTGGGTGGGATGGACGGAGATGAGTTGGCGGGAACTGCTGGTATGGTGGTAGGGGGAGGGGCACGATTACCTCTAATGAAAACAGGCGTTGTGTGTGAGTCGGCATTCGCCGTGGAAAGGATAAATCTGTTAGCGAGTCCATGTAGGAGACATTGGGGTGAACGGAGTGGCGTGGGTGGGACGAGCTGGGATGGTGTTGGGTGGTTGGGAGGAACAGGATTATTGGGCAGATACATTTTGCTGGTTTGGTCGATATAGGCATGGTCAAGATTCAAATGAAAACTTTCTCCTAGAAAAATGATAGAGCACCAGAGAGACAGTCTTTTGTAAGTCTGTCAGTAAGGTCATAGTCAAGATGTAAGTGAAAGTTTACTCGTAGAGCAAATAAGAACAACAAAAGAAGATAAGCATGCGTCTCTCACAAATATCTGTCATCTTACAACTCGGATGTTATAAAAACGATAATGTAAGTCATCGTGCTGAAGGGATAATTTGTTTTAGGGAACCAGGACACGGTTATTTTTCAACGCAAATCAATTATCCATCCCAGTTTTAAATTACTTTCGACGAGCTGCGCGTCAGTGTAATCATCGATGATGAGCCGACCTATATCTCACAAATTAATGCATCGCCCAGGTGTGCCATCTCGAAAATGAGGCGGCAGCATTCATTGGCAGGCAGTTTTATACCCGGTCCTTTTCATTAATTTTTCCGCATGATCTTATCCTTGGTTCCTGGTATAATGTGAATCCATTTCAAGGTACAGTTTGGTCATTAATCACAACTTCACTCGCGCTGATGTATTATTTTACTTTAATATTTCATTGTTGCTCTCTGCGGACAATTATGCTTAGTTCAGGGGAAATTTGTGGTAATGGTTGGCTATCTGACTCCTCCAGTTGAAAAAATAACAACTGAATTTCATAAAATCCACAGTCAAATGTAGCAGTAAACTATAATATACATCATGGGACTGAAGGGTTAACCACTTCACCCCGATGATGTATCCTTCATTTACAAGCTTGCTACTTTAAGACATATGTACCCTGCATAGGAGACACCTTACCAATGCAGTAACTGAATACAGCCTTCCTTTGCCCCTTCAGTACTAGTGCTGTCCTAATCCAAAGAGTTAGATATAAATACTGTGCCAATGAACTTAGTAACCTTTATCACGGGGCTAATTACGGTAACAGCCAAGGTATGTTACCCTTTTCGAGGTGTAAGGCCCCGAGGCTAGGCTGTCGTAGCTCAGTATATCTTGATCGAAAACCCTCCACTAGCCACCTGGGGCTCAAATCTGTGCACAACCATCACGCTGACTGGGACGTTCAAACCACTAGACCACCCGGCGCCTGGGGCTGCTGCAGTCTGATTATCGAAATCCAGCCTTGACCCGACACACAAAAATGAGGATTATCTGGGAACGGATTACAAATGAGCCTGTTTAGTGGAATTGGGTTATTTGAAGTGCGTTTCCAATGAGGCTCATCTCCGTATCGGACCAGCGTTTAAACCTGGGTTGATTGGGATTCAGGTTTTACCTTGTTTTATCAGCGTCATAATTTAACATATATATAGGAGCAGCGTACGCTTACTTTTTTGTATGTTTTCGGTCTTCATAAATTAGGAAACTTTAATATTCACGCCTGTACAGTTCAGCCAACAAAGCCTGTCTTCAAAGGGTGTTCTATCCCAGTCGTGCCACACTCCTGCTGCCGTGTCAGTTCTTTCCGCCCACTCGTCTCTGTCCATCCTGGCCACACCTGTTGTGTCTTCACCGACGTATAAAAAAAATCGTTGTTCTGTTAGGGATGAGTTTTGACACGCCTTCATTAGCATGACTTAAATCTTCCTGAAGACCTGCAAGGACCTGAGAGAGAGACTTGAACGACTATTTCTCCACAAATACATCATTTTGACTCATAGCTTTATGAACATGGACTGAAATAAAGTAGTCTGTTGGACCTGAAGTGATACGATAGAATCCGAAAAGACAAACTAATTGACGTAGGCATAAACTGATCTACCTGTGTCTGAGCATGAGAGAAAAAATAGCATGACTAAAAGTGAAACAGATCTGACATAACGTGTGAATGGATCTGAATACCTAAATTTGTCTGAATGATTTTAAAATATCATAAATGGAGGTGCATGAGTCCAAACTTCTGTGGCCCTGAAATGACCTGGACTGACCTAACCATTGAATGAATGTGAAGGACACGACTGCTCGTAAATGACCTAAATGAACCTTGTGGGCAGTGAATGGACATTGACGTGATTGTTGAAATGGCTGTCAATGACCCGATGAGACTGCAGTGGCACTGAGGAACTGCTTGGATCTATCTGGCATTAAATAGCTTAGTTCCTGAGTGAGCCGGAATGGGTGCGTCAGGCCTGGATTGATCTGAAATGGCCTGGATTGTTATGAACTGACCTAATTACTCGTTGTCCTAAATGCACCCGTCCTGACCCAAATGGATATGAACTGAACTGATTGGATGGGACTAGACGGGAACGCCCTGAATCAACCTGCAGTGCCTGAAGTGATCACCAGGCGAACTGTTGCTTAATAGGTCATGCAGGAAAACGATAGTCCTGTTCCAGCCACGCTCTTTTGACAACTATGCTGGCACGACACGACGCTGGTACGGGATCGTCGAATGCAGTTGCTTTTCGTACTAATGAATCTTGTTATGTATTTTCTGGTCACCTAGTAATTTACTGTTATCATGTTATCATTATGTAACGTACGATTATCTTCCGATCACTAAATACTCTGGGATTGTAATGCAAGGATTTGTTTTTGATTTTAAAAACAATCTGAGAAATTATGTGACACCATTTCAACTTTCAGTCTCATGACATAAGTCATATTGTATTATTGTTATTTCCAGGAGATTTTGTTCATTCTTGGAGAGAGTTTTCGAGCTGAATAAATTAAAACATGGCATCCATTAACTTTTTCACTAACGGGAGTCTCCAGAACTATATAAAAAGAATCTGGTTACAGCAAGAATGCAACACAAACCACGTCCCCGGGCTGAAGGTATGGGAGGCTCTGCATGGGGTTAACAGATGTGTATATAGTGGTTGCAGGGTTGAAATAGGAGGATCAGTGCCAAGCTGAGGGTTTAATGAAGGTTTTAGTCCCTTCCATTACAGAGGTCTGTCTTCAACTGGATTAAATCGTGCGGAAGTAACTAGAGTGAAATATATCAATAGAGTCATCGTACTGAAAGGGTTATGTGCACGAAACTCTCCCCTCTCCTTCCTTCCCATCGCCCACCCTCTCTTCCATAATTAACCTTTACTTTTTATACATCCTCCCGCCTTGTTTGTACCTTCTCCTATCCCCTGTTTCTTCTCCCCCTCCTCGCCTTCGTTTCCTCCCCCATTCGCTTCTCTTCCTCCTGTCCCATTCTTCTGCCTCCTTCCTCTCCTTCTCCTCTCCTCTATTCCTTCTTATCTGCACCATTCTATTCTCCTTCCTTCACTCCCACATCCTTTCTCTCCTCACCTTTTCTTCTTCTACACACACACACACACACACACACACACACACACACACACACACACACACACACACACACACACACACACACACACACACACACACACACACACACACACACACACACACACACACACACACACACACTCAAACCTCGTTAGTGTCCCTCCACTCTCACTGTCCTTCCTGATTTTTCTCTCATATAATTATCTTACTTTCCTAAGTCTCTCTCTCTCTCACCCTCTCTCCCTCATCCTTCTCCCTGTCCCTCTGCCCTTAATCTTCCTCCCTACTCCTCTCTCCCTCATCCTTCTCCCTACCCCTCTCTCCCTCATTCTGTCCCTCATCCTTCTCCCTACCAATCCCTCCCTCACCCTCCTCCCTAAATCCTTCCCTCACCCTCCTCCCTACATCCCTCCCTCACCCTCCTCCCTACATCCCTCCCTCACCCTCCTCCCTACATCCCTCCCTCACCCTCCTCCCTACATCCATCCCTCACCCTCCTCCCTACATCCATCCCTCACCCTCCTCCCTACATCCTTCCCTCACCCTCCTCCCTACATCCTTCCCTCACCCTCCTCCCTACATCCCTCCCTAACCCTCCTCCCTACATCCATCCCTCACCCTCCTCCCTACATCCATCCCTCACCCTCCTCCCTACATCCTTCCCTCACCCTCCTCCCTACATCCCTCCCTCACCCTCCTCCCTACATCCATCCCTCACCCTCCTCCCTACATCCATCCCTCACCCTCCTCCCTACATCCTTCCCTCACCCTCCTCCCTACATCCCTCCCTCACCCTCCTCCCTACATCCATCCCTCACCCTCCTCCCTACATCCCTCCCTCACCCACCTCCCTTCATCCCTTTCTCACCCTTCCCTCACCCTCCTCCCTACATCCCTCCCTCACCCTCCTCCCTCCACCCCTCCCTCACCCTCCTCCCTACATCCCTCCCTAACTCTCCTCCCTACATCCCTCCCTCACCCTCCTTGCTGCATTCCTCCCTCACCCACCTCCCTTCATCCCTTCCTCACCCTTCTCCCTACATCCATCCCCCACTCTCCTCCCTACATCCCTCCCTCACTCGTCTCCCTATACCCCTCCCTCACCCACCTCCCAACCGCTCTCTTCCGCACCCTTACTCTCCTTACCTCTCTCTCCATTGTAATATTCCTTTTGTTTTACTCTCTTCCCCGAAGCTGTCTATCACAATACCCTCTCCCATCCCCACTCCCTCCCTCCTTCCCTCCCTCCCATCTAGCATCATCCCTTTCTCTCGCTGCATCCTTCCCTCCCTCCCACCTCTCCTCTACCCTCCTCTCCGCTTCCTCCACCCTTCCTTCCTCTTCTTTATCTCTCCCTCCCACTCTTCGTATCACTCACTTTTCCCTCCCTGCATCCCTTTCTGCCTCCCTTTCTTTTCCTCTTTCGCCCCCGTCTTTATTCGTCTGTGTGTCCTTCCAATTAGAATTCGTCGAAGGACTCTCTCTCTCTCTCTCTCTCTCTCTCTCTCTCTCTCTCTCTCTCTCTCTCTCTCTCTCTCACACACACACACACACACACACACACACACACACACACACACACACACACACACACACACACACACACACACACACACACACCAGAGCGGCTGACCATCACCGCTAACACATGCTCTCACAACCTCCTTTCTTTCTTTTTCCCCCTCCTTTCCTTTTCCAATTCTCTCTTTTACTTTTGTCTTTTTCCTCTTACTGAAGCATCATTACCTCCCTCCCTGTTTATTTCTTCATTTTCTCAGCATTTCTTCCTGTCTAATATGCACCATTTCCTTCATTTTGTCTCTAGTCTCCAGTTTTACCTGCTTTTCTTGACATTCTTCTTTTCTCCTTTCTCTCTTCCTTTTCCCATCCTCTTCCTTTCGTATTGGCTTTCATTCCCTCCCTATCCCTTCCCGTTTTTCATATTTTTCTCTTTACCTGCCCTATTACTCTTTCCATTCTTCTCTCTCCTTCTACTCCATCCTTTCCTCTCCCTTCTTATCATCCTTCCTTCGCACCGTACATCTTCTCCCTTCCTTTCTCCAGTCTTTCAACATTGCCTTCTCTCCCTTCACTTTCTCCATCACTTCATTTTTTACCCTCGTTGCCCATCCTTATTCTTTTCCTTTAGCATTCTCTCTTTTCCCATTCTGTTCTCTCCTCTCTTCATTTGTCCTTTTCTCTTCCTCTTGTCTTCTTCCTTTTTCCAAATTTCCTCCCTCTCCTTCCACATCGTTTTTCTTTTCTTTCACACACTTCTCTTCCTTACCTCTTACTTACCACTCATTTTTCTTCTTTTTTTATTTTGTCTGCTTCTCGTCCTCCCCTTTTTCCACCTTTTCATCCATACTTTTCTTTTCCTTTCTTCTTTACTTATCACTCCTCTCGTTTTCTCTCCATCATCTCCCTCATCCTCTAGCTTCTCTTTCTCTCTCTCCCTCTGCACCACTTCTTTCCTTCTCTTTCACGCTCTTCTTTTTTCTCTCTCTACTTCTCCTTACCCCCCTTCTCCTCTGTCTCCCCACACACCTCTTCATCTTTTGTTTTTTTCCTACATATCTCTTTCTTTCCTTCTACTCCAGCTTCTTTCTCTTCTGCCTCTACATCTGTTATCTCCACTCATGTAGTTTAATTTTGTATCTCATTCTTGTCCTCTTTTTTCCTTTCTCTGTCACTTCTCTCGCCCCTCTCAACAGTTTTCTTCTCTGTCTGTCTCCCCAGCTCTTCCTCCCCTCCTTCCCCCCTGTACCTCTTTTCTCTTTCTCTCCATCCCATCTCCCCGTCCACACCATTCGACTCTCTCTCTCTCTCTCTCTCTCTCTCCCTCAGCTTCTGTTACTCGGGTCCTTTCATTCGTCTACCGTCTTTCCCTCCCCGGCCCTGCCACCTACTTTTTCATCATCCAGCTTCCCTTCCTGTTTCTCTTCTCTCCTTCACTTTCCTCCTGCCCTCTCCTCTCTCAGCCTCCTTCTGCATCTCAAATTTCCTTTAATTTTTTCTTCCACCTTCATTCATCTCCCTATTGCATTCTCCCCTCCCCTCCTCTCCCCTCTCCTTCCCCGTTCCCCTCCCCCTACCCATCCCCCCTCTCTCCCTCCCCCCCTCCCGCTCCCCTCCCCCCATCATCGTCATGTTGTTGCGGGTGAGGGATCAAAAGCCTGGCCGCCATTTTCCTGTGTGTTTACCTGGCCTGGCTGCCTCCCTTCCCCCACAGGTACCGAGGCAGGCAGACAGGCAGTCAGGTTGGCAGGCAGGTGCCACGGTGCTGATCGGGTCCCACCTTCACTCCCTGCACCCTTTAACTATAGACTACTTATACTGCTTTCGGAGCTGCAGTGGCTCAGATGGTAGCGTATTTGTCCCGCGATGCGTGTGTCCCGAGTCTAGGGTTAGGGTCTAGACCATGATGGACATTTTGACTGTATTGTGGTAGTATGTCTTTCCATGTGCTCGCATATGTTTGCACTCCTTCCTCTCTACCAGCGGCATATGCAGACTCTAATATATACAAACACAACTCATACAGCGCCTCCACTTCCATATGCATCACTCTTCCTACAGACATCCTTCCCATATTTATAATTCGCCAGCATGGGGAAGGGATACCTACGGCTATCAACCTTCCTCCGAGGAGAAGGTCCGGCATGCATTGACCTAATATGGACTGATACAGGTATAGATATTGCTTGCACTGTACGTTGTTGAATGTGAGAAAAGGATGTGTGTGTGTGTGTGTGTGTGTGTGTGTGTGTGTGTGTGTGTTTTGATGACCTAGGTTACATTAGGTCACAGTTTTTGTGTATCAGCATTAGAGAAAGGCACTGGTGTCCTGGGTTAGGCTAAGTTAGGTGAAATTTCGTTAGTTTAAGTTAATATGGTTTGGTTAAGTTAATAAGATTTGTTTAGGATTGACGTTTACCTCAAGTCCCCTTCTCGTTCTCTATCGAGCTTGACCCAGATTCCAAGCCCGTCCACTTTATCTGGAGGGGAGAGCAGGAAGCGGTTGTTATGAACCTGTTTAGCACACGAAAAAAATACAATGTAGAAAATAAAAACAGTTCTCGTCCTCTGAGGCTACACCACAACATAACCGAGCCATCCTACCCTCAAGAGAAGAAAAAGGGGAAGGAGAAAATGGAAGAACAAAGTAAAGACAGTAAAGAGTTTTATTAGCGGCTGGGAAGCATTTGAATCACCATTTTATGCCGGATGGAAAGGTGATATTCTTTTTTCCCGTATTGTGGGCTGTGCTGGTTATTCAGGTTTAACATCGGGATTATTCATCCTGTTCATTTGGCATTTTGTCTTTTACGTTTCCATCTAGCTATGTCTGTAGCTCCGTTTTACATGGCTAGGTGAAAGTTGTGGTTATACCATGGAGTTAAAAAATTACCCAGTTAGTGCTTGTAATAATTTTAGTAATTTTAATAATCAGTGAACTAGTCAACTTTATTTCCAATCTACATTACATTTTTGTTTGCCCATATTCCAAAGCGAATGCAGGATAGTCTTCACGTAGCTATTGCATATTAACATACTTCTGTGCCAGTTACCAAGGTTATTAATGAAAATACAAGAACATAGGATCCCAAATTCATTTGCTTACATGGTGTGACATTTGATCCCCCAAAAGAATAGAAATAAAAGATGTCAAAGGTTAGGGTAGTGGGCAAAGGAATGATTCTGCCTAATAGTAAAGAAATGCCACCAAGATCAAAAGTGTTTGGGGGGAAAAAAAAGTGAGGGACTGCAATGGGACAACAGCGAAGTTATCAAAAATTGCAAATATTTTTTTCGGTGTGTGTAAAAGATTCATTCAATAATTTATAAAAATTATATACACCTGTATACTTGTTACAATGCATATTGTGATGCTTGCACTTTGCATCAGAAAAGGTTATTAAATACAGTCAAAGCTAAAACATTATGAACTCTCGAGTTTTCAGTATTTTGATTACAACAAAACCCTTTCTTTTGTAATATTCAGATAAAAATTATTAAAAAGATTCCTAGTAATATTTCAGAGGCGAGAAAAACCTTGGCCATAGTTTATAAAAGACGTACAGTATGTATTTACTATAAAAATATAATTTCAGTATAAAGCCTCTAGCCTGCAGCAAGGTCAGATGGGGCCTCAGCAGTACCATTGCTGTTTCCACATTGTGGTTACCGGTAAATACAATTTTAAACAGACCTGCGATATGTATTCCGTTGAGAATACTTGTGTAATGTCATGGTAGATGTTCTCAGTTTTAGGGTTCTTGTCACAGTTTGTGCACCCACTATACAGAGCCCATTGGCAGTCACAGTGTATGTCTGAAACAAAAGCATGAACTCTGTACATTTACAAACTTATATTTTCTAAATACAGTTAAATTAGTAATAACCATTTCAGCCTGAGCTCGTACATTTTATTTTGTTCTTGTTACTGCAAAACACTTATGTTTAGTTAACGAGAGTAACCGAAGTAATTAAATGTAGCCCCATCAACCTCTTCACTGCAAAGTGTTCTCTCAGTTGAATATAAATCATTTGATGATTGCAAGAAAAGTAGAAAAAAAAAAAAAAACTACACACCGGGACTGAGGGAACGAAGAGTGGTTGTAGTGTGAGTGATCGTAGGTGTGGGTGTGTCACTGTTATGTTTGGTGGCTGTGTTGTGAGTGTGGTTGTTTACTATGACACAGGCCTACAAACACACCATAAAAGGCAACAGGTCCATGGGGCGGACGGAGAGAAGGGGGAGAGATAATGGGCAAAGGGGTTACAGAAAGGTGACTGGGGGAAGGAAGGGACAGAAAAGGTGACGAAGAGAGGGAGGAAGGAGAAAGGTGACAGAAGGAGGGGGGGAAGATGAAACGCAACAGGAGAGAAGGAGGGAGGGAGAGAAAAGACGACAGGAGAGGGGGAGCGATAGAAAGGAAGTGTGACGGGAGGTAGGAAGGGAGGGAGAGGAAGGGTGACAGGAGGGAGGGAGGGAGGGAAAGGGAGGATGACAGGAGTGAGTGAGGGAGGGAGGGAGAGGAAGTGTGACAGGAGGGAGGGAGGGAGGGAAAGGAAGGGGTATAGGAAAGAGGGAGGGATGGAGAGGAAGGCTGACAGGAGGAGGGTTGGAGAGGAAGGCTGACAGGAGGAGGAATGGAGAGGAAGGATGACAGGAGGAGGGATGGAGGAAGGCTGACAGGAGGGAGGGAGGGAGAGGAAGGGTGACAGGAGGAGGAATGGAGAGGAAGGATGACAGGAGGAGGGATGGAGAGGAAAGATGACAGGAGGAGGGATGGAGAGGAAAGATGACAGGAGGAGGGATGGAGAGGAAGGATGACAGGAGGAGGGATGGAGGAAGGCTGACAGGAGGGAGGGAGGGAGAGGAAGGATAACAAGGGGAAGGGGAGAGAATATGAAGTAAGGGAGGAAGGAAGGTATATAAAGAAAGGGAGGGGAAAATAACATGAGAAAATTAGGGTGAAGGTGAGTAACGATGGAGAGAGAGAGAGAGAGAGAGAGAGAGAGAGAGAGACGAAGTGAACAAAGGAATCAGACTAGTGATTACTGGAAGGTTAAAGTGAGAGAGAGAGAGAGAGAGAGAGAGAGAGAGAGAGAGAGAGAGAGAGAGAGAGAGGATATGAACAAAGGAATCAGGCTAGTGATTACTGGAAGGTTGAAGTTAGAGAGAGGGAGAGAAAGAGAGAGAGAGAGGAAGTGAACAAAGGAGTTAGACTCGTGATTATTGGAAGGTTAAAGTTAGAGAGAGAGAGAGAGAGAGAGAGAGAGAGAGAGAGGGAGAGAGAGTCAAACAGATGCAATGAACAAAGGAATCATGCCGGAAAAGTATTGGAGAGAGAGGTAAAGACAGACTTAGAGATAGAGAGACAGAGACAGAGACAGACAGACAGAGAGATGGATAAATAGAGAGAGAGGGGGGGAGGGGAGAAGGAGAAAGGAAGAGACAGTGAGAAAAGCATATGACCTAAACAAAGGAATCCTGCTGGAGGAATATTGGAGGTATAGACAGACAGACAGAACGACAGATAAAGCAAGACAGACATAGATAGATAGATAAGTAGATGTTAGAGAGAGAGAGAAAAATGTCAGTGGATGTGGTACTACTGACCTTCACTGTCTTACCTGTATTATTTACACACTCCTCCCTCACTCTCTCTCTCTCTCTCTCTCTCTCTCTCTCATCCCAAGGAATCGCATACGTTTTGTGGAGAATGTATTAGGGAGAGAGGAGAGAGAGAGAGAGAGAGAGAGTGTGTGTGTGTGTGTGTGTGTGTGTGTGTGTGTGTGTGTGTGTGTGTGTGTGTGTGTGTTTTCATTGGTTTTCTGTAATTATATTACTATGTGATTCGTATATGTGTTTGTTTGTGTTCAACCGTTCCTTTCATTCGCAGTAAATGAGAACAGCTATTAAAAGTAGTTACCTTAAGTTTGCCCTAAAATTGCCATCTCACCATCTTGACTGCTGAACCGTACTAAGAGGATGGCTCTAAATGAAGTTCTTTTCACGAAGATGTGTCATGGAAGGATGTAGAGGCGTACTGCTGCCCCACACTGCCACTGAGCTACGGGTAATGAGCTGCAGTGGAACGAAAATCTCCACCTGGTAAAGATGCTTGAACTCGAAACCTTCACTTGTACTTTGGCGTATTGATTATGGATATTACAACCTTACAATTTTATTTGGCGTAAGGGAGGCTTGGAAAATATCCTTTTT
>NC_137007.1:24113731-24138731 GCF_032717465.1 Coenobita brevimanus | reverse complement strand
AGTGTTGGATTACATGAGAGAACGAGACTTGGCTAAAGTCTGGTCAGTTTAGGAAGCTTCCTTGCATCCCTTCCTTACAAGGTACTTTGTACTATGGGCAAGGTGATTCTTGTCTGCTGTTTACGAAAACTGCCAGTTTTAAAAAGATAATTAGTGTCCACTCTAGGGCGAAGAATGTGTTATTGTGAGCGAAACGTGTTCGAGTTGAGCAGCGCTTTATAAAAAGATGTTGAGCACATATGCTATTTAAATTCACCACTTACCAATGTAGTTTCATATTTTGCTTTGCTTAAAGAGATTTTCGTTTCGCTGTTTGCATTCTGCAAAATCAGATAGGCACGATGCGACTTGTGACTCACGTCAAAACTCTTAGTCGTACCCTTTGCAGTGGAGATAACGCCAACAGATATCACTAGCAAACTGGGTCATACGTTATTTGGCTTCAAGTCGTTTGTTCTTAACCAATTTCTATCATTTAATAGCAATTCTTGTGTTTTTTAAGCATGTCAAATGAAACTAAAGTTCAGCGATATGACAACTGGAAGAATACCTTTGGCATTTTTTAAAACTGAAGTTTGGTAGACTGTTGGTGGGGAAGTGAGAGAAAGTAAGCAGATGGAGAGACCATGTTACAGAACTACTGAATATAGAGAACGAAAGCAGAACGAGTATAAGTGGTTGGGGAATGGTTGGGAGAGGAAAGAGGCCAGAAGGGAGGAAGAGGTTAGTAGGATAGAAGCATCTGAAGCAATGAAGAAAATTACATTGGGGAAAACCCAAGGAATTGATGAAATGTGTGACAAAATGTTGTACAGTTGTAGGGGGAGAAACAGTAATAGAACCTGTGTGGAAGATGTGCAGATTTGCCTTGGGGGATGGCAGATTCCCAGAGGAAAAAAGTGAAAGAGATATGTGTGGCAGTCATTGGAGGGACAGAGGGAGTATGAGTTTCAGGAAGGGCAGCCGAATTGCGGAGGACAGGCCGACATAGAGGGCAAGTTGTCTGTGGCCACCCCTTGTGTGATTAAGGTTTCTGACTATAGGAAAACAAATACATACATGGACAGATAAACTAGGTAAAAAATATTCTAAAATGATTGTAAAGATGTAGGGATGGAAAAAGTGGAGAAATAAGAAATGATTAGAGCACACCAACAATAGAACATTCAGGATGGGAGGAGATTCAGTGTTCTATGCACATTATTACATTCTACCAGCTACAGATGTTTTGTGGGCATACTGGAATGTAGTACAGATATAGAAGTTTGAATCTTCTTCCATCACAAGTACTTTCTTGTTTCAGTGCTTTTTTTGTGTGTGTTTGCATCCCTACATTTTAGCAATAATCTATCTATCTATCTATTGCCAGACGCCTCAATCCCGTTTGGGGTGGCCACAAACAAATCGCCTCCAAGTCGCCCTGTCCCCCGCCATTTCACTGCCCTGCTCCCAACTCACACCCCCCTCTCTCATATACCTCTCCACCCCATCCCTCCATCTCATCCTCGGATGAAGGGTGAAAGACTGACGAAGAGAGTGTTTAGCAATAATATATATGTTTTTAATTATGATTTTTCTTTTTGTGGAAGCTGGCTACCAGATACACTGTATGACAATCACTGCGGCTATTACTGGTAAAGTATACTTAAAATGCTTACGTGGAATGGGGCAAAACAAATCCATGAAGTTTTATATACTCTGAGAAGATATCTGAATGTTTGATTTTGGGGGTTGTGACTCGCGAACTGTCACTCAAATGCTGCTTTAATCAAGAAAAAAAAAAAAAAAACATTCTTGATTGTTAAGAAGCAGTTTGGTGCGTAACACTCTCATGTATGACTTTTTGTTTTGGAGTTACGTGTATGATTGATGGAAAGAGAAAGAAAGAAAAAAGAAAACAACATTGATATTTTTGCAACCAGATTTTGCATCACCTACGAAGGTTAGCGGGGCGTTGTGAGTAGCTCTGCACTTAAGCTGTGAAGATTTTTTAGTCAGAATGCTTAAAGTTGGGCATCGTGAGCATTTTGGTGCGCGCACCTCTGTACCTACATCTATGTATGGGACGTCTTTTTAACCTGTGCCATCCCCACACTTTTATTAAAGTGAGAGTGAGTCATAGAAGCTTGAGTGTTAATATTGGTATCCAATTCCTCCCAGAGTCAGTACAACTCTAGTATTCTACTCCAGCCAATGCCATGATCACTGAAAGGTAGACTGTTTCACACGGCCAGGTTGATTTTTCATGGGGATTTCAAAAAGACATGATTCTTACCTGCTACTTCAGTATTTCCACCTAACTGTGCGATCAGAGGCTGCCTCAGTTTACATTGTCACCTACACACTGACTTGGACAACAAACACTGACCGTATGTAAGTGCTTTTGCTCTCGCACTTACTCGCTCAAACAATAAATATTGTGCAGTGAAATAATAAGTTGCAGTATGCAAACTACATCCCCAAAGATTCTCAGCTGAACAAAATCATATGGCATTATCTGGAATAGAATACTAGAGTTGTCGTGACCCTGAGAGGAATAGGATACCAATATTAACACTCAAGCTTCTATGGCTCACTCTCAGTTTAATAAAAGTGTTAATATTGGCTGTAGTAGAACACTTCAGCTGATCCAACCGTGAAAGTGAGATTAAAAGAGAAAGAGTCGAGGATAAGATGGACAGATTAGGTGGAGGAAAAATAAGAGTGAGAGTGATATAAAGTGGAGGACGGGCTTCCTGATGGTGGAGGTTAGAGCAACATGAAAGAGATTTGTTCTCAGTCTTCCTCTCCGGGATTCAGGCGAATAGTTATAAGCAGGTAGTTCTCTGTGCAAACCACGTCCATAGTAGAAAGATATAACAAACAAGTGACTAAGAAGGCGTAGTATGCAACAACAATAACAACAACAACAACAAGCGGTAAGGAGGACGAAGAGGTGATAAAAAAGCACCGAAACCCACGAGAGTACAGGCCTGTGGCTAGTACTGTAAGTGGCTTTGGAAATTTCGTAGCACCTGTTCCCAAGCGACATATTTTACGCATCGCACCTTAACATCGTCTTGTATTAAAGCAATACAACCAACATACAAGACATGACGGAGGGGTAATAAGCAAAATAAATGGTCAGAGATGGGATGGTACAAAGACGTCAAAGTAATTATAAGAGTAAGGTGGTGGGCGTTCTTGTTGGGTGTGGGAATGAGTGTGTGGATGGCTGGTGTGTTTTTGGGTGTGGGAATGAGTGTGTGGATGGCTGGTGTGTTGTTGGGAATGAGTGTGTGGATGGCTGGTGTGTTGTCGGGTGTGGGAATGAGTGTGTGGGTGGCTGGTGTGTTGTTGGGTGTGGGAATGAGTGTGTGGATGGCTGGTGTGTTGTTGGGAATGAGTGTGTGGATGGCTGGTGTGTTGTTGGGAATGAGTGTGTGGATGGCTGGTGTGTTGTTGGGAATGAGTGTGTGGGTGGCTGGTGTGTTGTTGGGAATGAGTGTGTGGATGGCTGGTGTGTTGTCGGGTGTGGGAATGAGTGTGTGGATGGCTGGTGTGTTGTTGAGAATGAGTGTGTGGATGGCTGGTGTGTTGTTGGGAATGAGTGTGTGGGTGGCTGGTGTGTTGTTGGGAATGAGTGTGTGGATGGCTGGTGTGTTGTTGGGAATGAGTGTGTGGATGGCTGGTGTGTTGTTGGGAATGAGTGTGTGGATGGCTGGTGTGTTGTTGGGAATGAGTGTGTGGGTGGCTGGTGTGTTGTTGGGAATGAGTGTGTGGATGGCTGGTGTGTTGTCGGGTGTGGGAATGAGTGTGTGGATGGCTGGTGTGTTGTTGGGAATGAGTGTGTGGATGGCTGGTGTGTTGTTGGGAATGAGTGTGTGGGTGGCTGGTGTGTTGTTGGGAATGAGTGTGTGGATGGCTGGTGTGTTGTTGGGAATGAGTGTGTGGATGGCTGGTGTGTTGTTGGGAATGAGTGTGTGGATGGCTGGTGTGTTGTTGGGAATGAGTGTGTGGATGGCTGGTGTGTTGTTGGGAATGAGTGTGTGGATGGCTGGTGTGTTGTTGGGAATGAGTGTGTGGATGGCTGGTGTGTTGTTGGGAATGAGTGTGTGGATGGCTGGTGTGTTGTTGGGAATGAGTGTGTGGATGGCTGGTGTGTTGTTGGGAATGAGTGTGTGGATGGCTGGTGTGTTGTTGGGAATGAGTGTGTGGATGGCTGGTGTGTTGTTGGGAATGAGTGTGTGGATGGCTGGTGTGTTGTTGGGAATGAGTGTGTGGGTGGCTGGTGTGTTGTTGGGAATGAGTGTGTGGATGGCTGGTGTGTTGTTGGGAATGAGTGTGTGGATGGCTGGTGTGTTGTTGGGAATGAGTGTGTGGATGGCTGGTGTGTTGTTGGGAATGAGTGTGTGGATGGCTGGTGTGTTGTTGGGAATGAGTGTGTGGATGGCTGGTGTGTTGTTGGGAATGAGTGTGTGGATGGCTGGTGTGTTGTTGGGAATGAGTGTGTGGATGGCTGGTGTGTTGTTGGGAATGAGTGTGTGGATGGCTGGTGTGTTGTTGGGAATGAGTGTGTGGATGGCTGGTGTGTTGTTGGGAATGAGTGTGTGGATGGCTGGTGTGCTGTGATAAAGAGGCTTAGCGGCACGCCTTTATGTGACGCCCACCAGCTATCATCAGTTCTGGGATTACGTGTCTCCCTGTACGTATATACACAGGTTAGGTGTATTATTTTTGTAGTATTGTTAGTTGCAGTAGTAGTAGTAGTAGTAATAGTAACGGTAGTAGTAGTAGAAGTAATAGTTGTAGTAGTACAGGTAGTAGTAGTAGTAGTAGTTGTAGTAGTAGTTGTTGTAGTAGTGTTTTATTACTCATTTTGTAGTTCGTGATCATGTTGATTGCCATGCTGTTGATGTAAACTACGTATGTATTATCGCCAGTGTCCTGATCATGCATCACATGTAAGAAAAGGTGTAAAATACCATAGACGTGAATAATACACATTATGTATGGATAGGGAGAACGTGAAAGAAATTGTGCTAAACCCAGACCCTTGGAGTGGCGGTGGGGGATGGGTGGTGGTGGTGTGGACTAGAGAGGCTTAGTATAGAGGGAGGGACGAGTATGCCGATACCACCTTGTATTAGGTCTGGGATTATGAGATTAAATATATATATATATATATATATATATATATATATATATATATATATATATATATATATATATATCTATATATATATATATATATATATTGTTCTAACAGCTGTAACTTTTTATAACGAATTTAGGTGTGTTCATTACAGTTCCTAAACTGGACCCCTAATGACCGAGATTGTACTAGAACAGCTGTTAATAAGAAATAGTCAAGTCAGCTTAGTGGAAACACTGTAGCCAAGTACCGTAGAGTTTCTTACTTGTACAGTCGCCCCAAGAAGTGATGGCAGAGTTTCAGATTGCTTCGGTCACTGCACTGCCATACGTTCAATGAAAACAGTGAATATAAGGTAAACATTCAATGCCTACATCAGGTCATATCAAATAAATTATATATTGCGTTAAGAATGTTGTAAAGTGAATAACAGGAGGCAGTGATATATTAAAAGTTAACAGTTACCTTTCCCGATTTGAATGAATGTGAAATGTATTACTCCGCGCGCGGTGGCTAGTAGGCCTATAACCCCGTGTTCCTGATTAGATTCCCAGGATCTCAGATACAGATGCTCTAGTTTTGAAGACCAGTTAAGGAAAATTCTAGTGACTGCAATACACTGCCTTATTTTAAATGCTATGGTGATGATCCAGCAACAATAAGGATGCCATAACAATGAAATTATTCTTCGTAATGATGCCCTACCTGCGGTAGCAGCAAGACCATACTGCTTTTATTCCGTCTTCCTCTCTCCAATAATAATTATAAGTAGCAACTTTATTCCCAATTGATGCAAAATTATTATTAGCTGTAAGGAGGTATGACAGATTCTGCCTTTTTCTCTTACACTAAGCAATAAGCATGACCAAAACATGAGTTCATAAACTCTTGCAATGCAAAACCACACACTCTACTCCATCTTTTAATCTTAATATCTGTCTTTTTAAATAAACTGTAATGTCCTCCTGAACAGAAAATGCTGATTTGGAAGTTTTTAACTCAATTATTTGTTTATGATCCTTTGCATTGTATTACTCTTGCTAATTGATTATACACTGAGGATATCAGACTATGACAGAAGTTAGCATTCTGCAAGGTGCTCCGACTGTAGGTAAACATCGAGGTTCTTTTTTTATATTTTTTTCACCGACAGCCCTCTGGCTTATATTAAATAATCCAGAGATTTTTCTTAATGGAAAAATGGCCAAAGGCAGTGTAATAACTGCATGTCTTTGAGTAAATGTTATCTCTTTTCGTACATGTTGATCGAAACATTTAAAATAGCTTACTGGCTTACGCCGCCTTCCCGCTTTCTGTCGTCGTCCATAGAGACATTGGAAACGGAAATAAACGACTATAAATTATTCCCTGGTATTGTAACGGAAATTATTTTATAAATAATAATTACTAATTTTTATTGTTTATTGAAGCTCCCTTTTGTTCATTCTTACGCTACTAAAAAATTATTGCGTGTTACCATACTAGATTTTAACTCCGCAAATTATTCCTGACTGTCCCTGAGCGATAGTTGTGAGATTTCAATTAGTTCTGTTTAGGATTTCCTATTATCGTAACTAACGAACTGTTTCCTACAATTTTGAAATATACGGGTACTTTGGCATTGCTTAATTGTTTTTTGTAACAATTTTACTTATTAGGTTTCACCTCGTAGAGATATAAGGAAAAGTATGTGCACTGTCGCTGACCGAAAATTTCTGGATACTCCGCCGTCACTTCTTAGGCCGACTGTACAACCACATCAGTAACTATTAGCTACAACGGGTGGGGTGGATGGACGGACTGAGTGGATGGGTGAGCAGGGATAAGTGGATGGGTGGGTGTGGAGGGGATTGGTGAGTGGAGTGGGTGTGAGGCTGGATGTTATGGGATATTGTGGGTGGGGCGAGTGGACAGGGTTGGGGGTGTGGTGTGGTGCAGCGTGGATGGGTACTCACCCATCCACGCTGCACCCACTCGGGTGCACAGGATGGGTGGGTGAATGTGAATGAGTGGGGGGGGCAGGTTGAGTGTAAAGGTGGGTGGGTGGATGGATAGAGTATGTGGGTGAGAGCGTGAGTAGGGTGGGTGGACATGGTTGGTGAATGGACGGGTAGTAGGAAAATAGGTACATGGTAGGAATAGGTCCATGGGGAATATATCACTGGGAAAATGAGCTCAAGGAGGAACATAGGTTCTGTGGGAAATATGGGACCCAGCGTGTGTTCTCTTACAGGGACAGTGGCCATCCAAGGTCCCAGGCAATGTCTGCCGGCATGCAGAATCATAGAATCTACATCACCGGGTACCACTGCTGGACGTGGAGAGATGGTATGGGGCACAAGGGCTTTAGGGTAAATGCAGATAAAACAAAAGTGATGATATCTAGGGTTGGTGGCGGTACTGTCAATGACGAGGGAGAGTGGCCATGTGCAGTTTGCCACAAGGGCGTGGGAAGAAATTCTATCTTGTGCGGTGTTTGTGATAAATGGGTGCACAAGAGATGTAGTGGTATCAGAGGTAGACAGCGAGATAATGTGATTTTATGTGTACGGCGTGTCGGGGAGAGCAAGTGGAGATTGTCAGGAATGAAAGGATTGAACTTGCTGGTGAATCTCTTGAGTGTGTGGAAGAGTTTTGTTATTTGGGAGACATGTTGTGTGCTGGAGGTGGGGCTGGAGCTAGCTCTGTGGCTAGACTGAGAAGTGGTTGGAAGAAGTTCAGGGAGCTCTTGCCTCTTCTGACATTGAGAGGGCTCTCCCTATGTGCTCAGGGGTCTGTATGCAGCATGTGTTAGGAGCGTAATGCTGAATGGTAGTGAGACCTGGTCAGTAAAGGAGGAGGATATTCGCCGGCTCCGATGAACAGAAATGACAATGATTAGGTGGATGTGTACTGAGTCCCTGCGTGCAAGGTCCGGGGGGGCTGGGTTTACGATGGAAGAGTTGAGAGGTAGGATGGGACTGGAGTGTATTGGTGTTGTGATGAGGAGAGGTAGATTGAGATGATTTGGACATGTGGAGAGAATGGGGGATGATAATTGGGTGAGGAAGGTGAGAAGTGTTAATATTGGGGGTGGGGTTATGAGGGGTAGACCGAGAAAGACATGGGACGAGGTCATTAAGTGTGACCTCAGAGTTAAGGGACTGAACAGGGAGGCTGCAATGGATCGTGCAGCGTGGAAAGCCGCCATTAGGTGACCAAGGCCGACACATGCAAGCATGTTGGAGCCTTTAAAAATGAAACGATGTAACGATATATAGTACATTTATGTATACAAAGAAAGAGAGAGTAAGGAACATTAGTGTCCGTAAGTGGAGTGAGGAATGATTGTAGGAGAGGTATTCACGTGGGTCCTTAATGGTATTCCAGGCTACAGCAAGATTCCAGGGATATTCCAGCGAGCTACAGCAAGTTGGGGATGAGAAGCTCCGTCACATTCCAGAGAGAGAGAGAGAGAGTAAAGGGGGGAGGCTGGCGGAAGTTAATGTGCTGGAGTATAACCTCAAGACTACTTTGTTTTTATGTGTGTGTGGATTCCAGGGCTCGCTCATATAATTTTTTAAACTTACGAATCTCACATGTAAAAAAAAAGAAAAATAAACATAGTAAAACCGTAGAAGTTATTGTGTTACACTTTATATTATACAGCATTATTGTCACTGTCATCAGTATTAATATTCGTATCACCAACCTACTAAGGCGGACAGCAGGGAATATCTTCAATTTTCGAATAATAATAATAATAGTAGTAATAATAATAATAATAATAATGATGATGATGATGATGATGATGATGATAATAACAACAACAATAATAATTGATGATGACGGTAATGATAAAAAATGATAATGATGATGATGACAATAAGTTATCATCAGTAGTATTTCCAGTTATTTCGCATATCATTTAGACAGTGATACATAGATTAGTACTGTATTCATGTTAATAACGATGACGATACAATATTTGGCACATAGAAAAAATGGAGAGTTACAGAGGAGAGAGTTATTTTTTACAAAGGGAAAAGGTGGTGTAGTGTGTGTGTGTGTGTGTGTGTGTGTGTGTGTGTGTGTGTGTGTGTGTGTGTGGCGTTTGATGTTGCAGGAGGTGGTTGGGAAGCAGCACGGGCCAGACCAGGGATTCCAGCAAGGGCCACGGGGTTTATGGAAAGCCGGGGAGTGGGGTGGGGAGCAGGGAGGAGGCACTCAAAGGAAGGGGGAGAGAGCGAGGAGTGGGAGGGGAGGAGGGATGAAAGGCTGTAAGGAAGAAATAAATAAAAGTAAGAGATGGAGAGGGAAGGAGAACTGGGGAATAGGAAGGAAAGGGAGTGAGGAGTGAAAGGAGGAAATGGAGGGGATGCTGGAAGAAAGGGAGGACGGGAGGAAGGAAAAGGAGGGAGGAGGGAGAGCTGGAGGGAGGAAAGGAGGGAGTGGTGCTGGTCGGAGCGGGAGATGAAGCACTGAAATGGAGAGAGAGAGAGAGAGAGAGAGTAGTGAGGAGGAGAGGGTGAAGGGAAGGATTATGGAGGGTGGTTGTTGCAGCGGGGTTCTGTTGACTGGAAGCTGTGCAACTGTTAATGGCTCTGGGGGAAGACGCCCCGAGATGGTAATTGTGGTAGTTGTGCTGGTAGTTGTGGTTGCTGTTGTTGTGATGGTGGTCATGGTAATTGCAGTGGTTAGTGTGGCAGCTTTGGTGGTTATTTTGGTCGTTGTGGTGATGGCACTGGTGGGGGTGGTACCTGTGATAGCCGCGGTTATTGTGGTAGCTGTAGTGGTAGATATATTGGTTGCAGAGATGATTGTTGTGGTAGTTGTTGTGACGCTTATTATGGTGATGATTGTATGGAGGTGACTGTGGTGGTGATTGTGGTGACCTGGTCATTGTGAATACGGCGATGCTGGTGAGAGTGGTATTAATGGGAGTGCTGAGAGTGATAGGACGGCGAAAATGGTGACTGTGGTAGTGGTGGGAATGATCTTACTATTGATGGTGTAGATGAAGATAGGGATGCTGATGGTGATTGACTGAGTGGAATGATGATAATGATGATGATGGTGATTGTGGTGATGTTGTTTTTAAGGAATATGTAGATGATAATTACGTAAGGTGATGATGGTTTTGGTGCATTGGTTGTAAAAAGAATGAGTGATGGTGATGACATTGCTTTGTAGGCGAACAGGTGATGGTTTTTGAAAATGATGATGATGATGATGATGATGATGATGATGATGATTTTGTTTAGTGCTGTAACTGTGGTTGTGCTGGGAGTGCTGATTGCGAGGTCACAGCAACTTGATGATGATGATGATAGTGTTGTGCTGATGACTGTGACTGTAGTGATGTTTCCAGTGTTGATGGTGCTGATGGTGGTTGTGATGGTCGTTGCTGTAATGTTGATGACTGTGACTGTGATGATGGTGGGTTATAAGTGTAGCGACAACACAACATATGCCCAGCGCCTCCTCGTTGGTGTGGCTGCAGGAGGTATCAAGTCGGAGGTATTGTGTGTTAATTCATCACAGTTCATATCGGAGAGACGGCAGGAGGTTTTGTTGTTACATACACCCTGCCAAGGAAGTAAACCCAGGGTGATCTGTAGCTTAAATAATCTGGGTTCATGTTTATAAAGAATTCCACCTAGATTTCTCTTAAACGAACAACTGTGATGAAACTCAGAGCCGTACCATGAATGGCATAAGGAGCTTCGTACTGCCTCCTTATCACCGCATTATTCTCAGTGTTACACCGTTCTGTCCTTTGTAAGTTATCGAGGCAAAATATGTCGGTACTGGTTATATATTAACAAGGGTAATAATTCGCAGAGAAAAAGGCAACGAGAAGACGACCATACATGGTTGTTATAAACATTTCAACATCTGTGAGGGGAAGATTTAGATTCTGTTCGTGATAATGACTAAGGTAATGATAATAAGGTGTAGTGTTGTTTATGGAGCTGCCAGAATAGTGTTTGTGTTGTTAGTGATGGAGATAGATAGATAGAAGGAGAGAATGGGATGACAGAGTTATTAGTAGTGTTGCCGTAAGCCTTTCAGCCCAAGGACGCATTTTTCATTTTGGTGTGACAAACGTCAGGCATTTTATCCAGCTTAAGACACCTTCATCACAGTGAAGGGGTTCATGAAGGTGGTATTGACCTCCCCCGGTACCAAACATCTCTCATGGGCTGAACATAATCGTCTGCAGATGACAAAAATAAAAGGATGTGCTCAGACTGAAGGGGTTGAAGGTTGTAGTGTTGTAGGTGGTGGTGGTAGTATGTGGCTGTAGTGTACTGGGGTTGGTGGTGATGTAGTAGTAGTAGTAGTAGTAGTACGGTAGTAGTATATTGGAACTGGTTTTTGTGATGGTTGTACATTTGTAATTACCCGTCCCCGCCCCGGAGGGGCTCGGGGACGGGTATTGTTTTCACTCGGTTTGCCTGTTTCTTTGTCTGACTGTCTGTTTGTCTGTTAACAAATTTATGCGATAACTATTGGTGCGATTTTAATTAAAATTACAGGTATGATGGACTATGACCTTCTGATCACCTGATTAAATTTTGGGCCAAACTGGGCCAAGGCCCTGGCTGTAGGCCTAAAAGATATATAAAAAAAGAATATATAAAACAAACCGTTGTTTCGCCATAACTCCTTTCAGTTTGGTTTGAATCCAAAACCAAAGGTGGCAGTAAGAGGGTAATGGCGGTGGAATACAAGTAATGGTGCTAGCATGCTGGTGATGGTGGTAATGGTGGTATTATATTAGTAATGGTGTTAGAGGTGGAGTGGTGGTGAGAACTCTGGTTGTCTGTTAGTACTGGTGGTGGTGACTGCAAGTAATGTTGGTCGGCAATGGTTATGATGACAATGGTGGTAGCTGCGATGATGCGAATGGGGATGAAAAGGTAATGGAAAGGGGAAGAGGGGGGAGAAATGGAGAGGAAGAATTGTGGGATGTCGGGGAAAGAGGCAGGGAGGTAGTTAAATAAGGGAGATGGTGGTGTTGGTTAGGAGGTGGGGTAGGAAGAGGTAAGAAAGGTAGTTGAGGTAAAGGAGAATGGGAGGGGGGAGAACAGAGAGGAGTGGGAAGGCAAGAGAGGACAGGTGTATGAAGAGGAAGAGGGAGGCAGAGAGGGAGTGGGTACAATTAGATGGGAGAAGGGTAGTTGAGGTCGAAGTAGGAAAGTAGGGAGGTAAAGAGGGGTGGTGGGCGATAAGGAAGTAAGAAGTGACAGGGGTGGGTGAGACAGGAGTGGGCGAGTAAGGGAGGTAGAGAGGGAAGGTAGAGGGTGAAGAAGAAAAGAAGTAGAGTAGGATGAGGTAAGAAGATAGGAAAGTGGAGAAGGTAAGTACGGGATAATGAAGGAAGAGACGAGAGGGGTAACTGAGACAGAGGTAGAAGACATAAAGGAGAGGTGGGGGTGTGGAAGGAATAAGAGATAGGGGTATTAAGGGGGGAAAAGGGAGAGGTTTTGCGGGGTGGGGTGGGGAGGAGTTAAGGAGGTGAATGGTTGAAGTTAACAGCTCAGGAGAACAGACCGGCTTAAAGATTGAGGAAGTTCCAACCACAAGCATGGTAGCTTGCCATTATCAACTTTCCTCCATTCTTTCTTCCATCCTTCTGCCTTCATTCACTCGTTTATTCATTTCTTCTTCTTCCCTTTCATTTCTTCCCGATCCATCTTCCTTCCTCCTTTATTACTTATCCTGCTTCCTCTTCCTTCCTCTTCTAATACTTATCGTTCTTCCTCATCCTTCCCTCTTTTCTTCCTCCCTCCTTACTTCTTCCGTCCTTCTCTTCCCTGTGTTTCCCCCTGATTTCCTTTTTTTATCCTTTCTCCTTCCTTTCTTCCTCTTCCTTCTGCCTTCCTATATATTTTCATTCCTCCAAATCCTTCTTCCTTCATATCTGTTCTTCTTCTTCCTGCCTCCTCTATTCTTCCAGTTTTCTTTTTTTTCTCATTATTTTTCTGTTCCTGTTCATCATTCTCTTTCTGGCTTTCTCTCTTCTCATTCTTTCTCTTTCATCTGATATTTCCCTTTCTTTCTCCTTTCTCATTCACCGTGTTTTTCTTTTTTCCTTCTTCCTCATTTCTTTCTCCCTGCCGTCTTTGTGTTACTTCTACATTTTCATTTATTTCTTTTACTCTTCTCTCCTTCCCCTTCGCCTGTTTCCTTTCATCTCCCGTCTTTAATTTCCTGTTTCCTTTTTCTCTGCCTCTTTTCATTTTCCTTATTCAAAGATATCACCTCTCTCTCTCTCTCTCTCTCTCTCTCTCTCTCTCTCTCTCTCTCTCTCTCTCTCTCTCTCTCTCTCTCTCTCTAGTACCATATCGCAGCGTATCTCTCAGTTCTGCAACAAAAGCATGCCAATAGAGAAATATGCTGCCAGTTAGACTCACAGATTGAGACGTATTGGCAGACAGACAGACAGACAGATAAACAGAGACAGACAGACAGACAGACAGAGAAGCGACAGACAAATAGAATAACACATGGACAGACAGACAAACAGATACGTGTATAAACAGTTAACCGGGTAGACAGACCGACAGACAGACAAATAGATAGATAAAATGAATAGCAGACGGACGGATAGATAGATAGATAGATAGATAGGTAGGTAGAATCAGCCAGCCAGAAAAACAAACTTCGGTTCGGAAATAGACTGTTTGTGGTTCCTGATGTTGGGATAGATAGCGAGATGGATGCACGCTGATAAGAGTGGAAGGATGAAAGGCTGGAGAGAGATGACAAGGTGGATGGCTGGCTAGTATGGAAGGTGATGGATGGATGGATGGATGGATGGATGGAGAAAAGGTGAATAGATGGACAGCTAGCGAGGATAGAGATTAATGAATGGATAGATGGGTAGGTGGATGGATGGATGGATGGATGAATGGATAGATGGATGGGTGGGTAGATGGATGAGTAGATGGGTGATTGGATGGAGGAATGAATGGATGGATGGAGGAGTAGATGGGTGAGTGGAGAAATGAATGCATAATTATATATATGAAGGATAAATGGCATGGTGGATGGAGAGTTTGATGGATAGATATATGAATGAAAGGATGAATGAGTGAATGGTTGGGTGGTTGAACATACTGGCGATACGAAGAGCGGCTGTGCGGATGGATAGATAGAGTGGATAGACAGACACCCCAGCCTGATTGGTAGAAACCGTAGATAGATGGATAGACAGACCGAAAAACAGCTTGGCCTGTGTGTTTGCATGTGTAGTGCGTATGTGCGTAGGTAGATAAATCGGTGGATATAGATAGACAGACAGGTGGGTAAAAAGGTAGGTAGGTAGGTAAGTAGTAAAGTTAGTAGTTAGGTAGAAGAAAGAGTTGACAGACAGACAACTGATAGACAGCTAGCTATACAGACAGATGAATAGATACACAGATAGATGTATGAAACCCACTCATATCCTGGCCGTATAAATGAACCGATAGATAAACAGATAGAGTCCCTTTTATCTATTCACCCTCCCCGTGCAATCACCACTGAGGGAGGAAAAGACTTGCAGCAAAAGTGGAATAATTGCTAACTTTTATTTCTCTCTCTCTTTCACACGCACTTTTTTCCCTCCCTTCTGGCCGTCCATTACTGTCGGCGCTATTGACAGGCCCGGTGAGAGAGAGAGAGAGAGAGAGAGAGAGAGAGAGAGAGAGAGAGAGAGAGAGGGAAATATTCAAGTTAAGGAAAGAACAAACGCGCGCGCGCGCGCGCGCACACACACACACACACACACACACACACACACACACACACACACACACACACACACACACACACACACACACACACACACACACACACACACACACACACACACACACACACACACACACACACACACACACACACACACACACAGATGAGGGATAAGAAAGGTAAGAAAGGTTTCTCACACATTCATATGCCCCATCCATCCACTTTTTGGACCTTTCGTGGCTGCCCTCACCGTCAGACTCACTCACATACACCCATATCACCAGCCTGTATAGTGCTTGAGAGGAACGCCTTTGCGGGGTGGCACCAATATAACCGGACTGCTCCATTGCCCGGTGTTTGTCCACCAGTTCCCTCCCTATCCCTGGAAAGGAGGATGGTGCACTGCGAAAGAACGGCAATTTCGCCCTGTAATCCTCAGGGTTAACGTTAAATGAACATTGGGTTGCAGCTACTACTATTAATACTACATCTGCTACTGTTACTACTACTACTACTACTACTTTGGCAACTACTGCACTGTCTCTCTCCGTTCTGCAAATGATTAACCATTTAGGCACACCCGTATTAAAGGAATTGCGGCAGTCATGTCAAAACCTCTGTTAGACTTCATCGTGCGTAATATTATAGAGGTTAAAAATAATTATTAGAACGGTAGGGAAGGAGGAACAGAGCGAAGGAGACAGGTAAATAAGAGAAACGTGAAGAAAGCCAGGAACAGGGTGGAAGAGAGAGAGAGAGAGAGGTGTGTGTGAGTGTAAACAGTTGGAGAGATGGGAAAGAAGGAAAGGAGCAAAAGAGGGGAAGAGCAGAGTAAAAAGGAGACATGAGAAGAAAGGGAAGAAGAGCGGCATGAGCGAAAGAGAAAATAAGGGAACGTTATGAGGGATGAGAGGGAAGGAAAAGAGAGACGACAATGGAGTCAGAGTCAAATAGGAGTGAACCAGACTGGAAGAGACGGAGAGGGGGAAAGGGAATGGTAGGGAGAAGGAAGAGTGGGAATTGGCGACCAAGGAAAGGGGGTATTGATATTGGAAAAGGATGAAAAAGGAAAATAAATGAAAGAGATGACTGAGCAAGGAAGAACTGAAAACACAAAAAAGTGAGGAGAAATGGGAGCCGGAAGCCAACACCGGCCAGCTGGAGGAGAGCTTTGGGTACAGAGACATGCGTGTGGAATTGCATCTTCACCTGAGATATCTTTACTAGTCGATTTTACCCTCTCAAAGATGTTGGTTCACTTCGATATTTTCTTGAGCAGACAGGAATGCTAAGAGTTGTTGGAAAAACGCTTATGAGGCTACTCTTTTATTGCTATTGTAAAACATTTCTCCCTGTAGAGTTTTCTTCAAGTTCCCGAGCTATGTCAGGTGCATGACGAATCAGGGGAAGGGAAGAGGTGTACACTGCCAGTAACGGCTTGCTCTCATAAGGTGTTCTGCTAATTACTTGGGTATTTGATTCTCTCAAGCACCAAAAGATTTAGGTCACCTGTAAAGAATTGTACTAGACAGTCTTCTAAATATCTCTCAGCAAATGCAAACTTTTAATTCTTGTGTTGTTGGTAAACCTGGCAAATGTATTCAGGCTAACATCAAATGATTTTGACCTGTTGAGAAAAGTCCCAGTAGACAAATGGTTATTGTATGATAACTTAATTCCGTTTCATATTTAAACATTGCATCTAAATATAATTCTCTTGTAATAACAATTAATTATTAAGATCTTCACATTCTGTGGAGTTCATATTGATACTATAGATATTTTTTTTGTGGGGGGGAGGGAAGGGAAAATCTAGATGGCTGGCATTCCATGACCGTTCGAGATAGAGATTTGAAATTTTCAGGAGTGATGTATCTTTGTTGCAGGCTTCTTTTGGCAAAAAAATAAAAAAAAATCCTAGCACTAGAGCCTTACCAGCGCCCTCAATGATAATATTTTTAATTTTTGCTCTCCTGCCAGCAAAAACTACTGAATTGACTGTTTTGCAAATGTTCCAGTATGTAGTCGTCAACATATACTAGTGCACCTGGGTACTGATATTGAGATCCAACAAATCTTTTCTGAGATATTGAGGAAAATCAGAATGGCCGCCTCATGCCTGAAAGTGTTAAATTGGAAAGTACTTGGCTGATTTTGACCAAACTCGATGGAAATGTAAGGGATGATGGGTGAACATGATCTGCATAGTACAGGTATGAATGACCTTGGCCTTGATATCAAGGTCATATCAAAATCTGTAAAATTTTTTGAGTCATATCAAAAGTCCCTTATTATCAGGTCCACAATGATATTGATCTAGAATGTGGAGTTCTTTTAATATTACTCCAGCAATTTCAGATTTCTAGTTATTATTATTATTATTATTATTATTATTATTATTATTATCAGTAATGTGCATTATCAAGTTTAAGGTAAACGGAGTTGAAGAAAAAATGGGAGGGAAAAGAGATCAGTAAGTCAGAGAGAGAGAGAGAGAGAGAGAGAGAGAGAGAGAGAGAGAGAGAGAGAGGAAGGTGAGCCGAGATTGAGGGAAGGATATAAAAAACGAATAACGGGTAAGGAAAATTTATAGTGGAACTCAGGGATTGTGTGAGGAAAGAGAGAGAGAGAGAGAGAGAGAGAGAGAGAGAGAGAGAGAGAGAGAGAGGCGTCGATTAAGGAAAAGGGTAAGAGAGAAAAAGGGAGCAATGTAGAATAAGGAGTAAGGAGGAGATGAAGAGAAAGCTGGAGAGAGAGAGAGAGATGAAGGATGAAGTGATAGAGGAAATAAGAAGTTACAGTATAAACAAGAAGGGACAGTGAAGGGAGAGAAATGTATAAAGAGAAAGGGAAGAGGGGAGGATATGATGAGGAAAAGTAGATAATGAAAAAAGGAGTAAGTGTGGAAGGAAGGGAACGAAAAAAGGTATATCAGAAGAGAGGTTAGAAAATATAAGGGAAAAGGGAAATAAGACAGCAGAGAGTCACGGAGAAGTCATGGAGAAAGAGAGAGAGAGATGAGAAGAAAGAAAAGGAAAAATCGAGAAAGATAGAAGAAGAAGGATAGGAGAAAGAAAATAAAAATGCAAGGGTGAGAGAGAGAGAGAGAGAGAGAGAGAGAGAGAGCAAAAAGGTGGGTGATTGGAAAATATGACGGAAGACGAGAGAAGGAAAAGGGAAGTGATCGAGGAATCTGGAGAAAGAGAGAGAGAGAGAGAGAGAGAGAGTGAGAGAAGGAAGGAGGGGGGGGGGAGTTAAACACACACATGCCACACACACTTTACGGTCCTTGTTGGGTGTTGCGGCAATAGTATTAACGGATAGACTAACTCAAATTATAGAAGTTCAACACGAGGATAGCAATTCTGAGAGAGAGAGAGAGAGCGAGAGAGAGAGAGATGAAGGGGGAAGGGAGGACAAGATGACAGCAGTGATAAAGAGGACGAAATAAGATTAATAAGAGAGAGAGAGAGAGAGAGAGAGAGAGAGAGAGAGAGAGAGAGAGAGAGAGGAAAGGATTAAGAATGAAAGAGAACTGCAGAGGTGAAGGGAGGGAGGGGGAGAGAACAGAAAGAGAGAGAGAGAGAGAGAGAGAGAGGGAATGAAAGAGGTTGTGTAAGATATGGGGCATTACTGTCCTTTCCTCCACCTGGCACCTCTCTCTCTCTCTCTCTCTCTCTCGTTTCTCTATTTACGCCTCATTTCTTTTCCTTCCCTCTTGCCTACCCTCTCTTCATTCGTTTATTCTTTTTTTTCCTTGTTATTCCCTCCTTTCCTCGTCCCATTCCCTCCCCACCATCTCTACTTTCCTTCTTTCCATCCCTTTCATTATTCCCATTCTACTCATGAAGGTTTGAGCCTTCCTGCTAATAGTATCGTATTCTGAGAGAGAGAGAGAGAGAGAGAGAGAGAGAGAGAGAGAGAGAGAGAGAGAGATAGAGAGAGAGAGAGAGAGAGAGAGAGAGAGAGGTTATGTGGGAAGGAGGAATGAGGAAGAAGGAGACAAAAGTGAAGGAGGGTCACCAGAGTCGTGTATTGAAAGTTGAGATATATTGCCGTGTAGATTTCCAGGCCAATATGTATGAGAGAGAGAGAGAGAGAGAGAGAGAGAGAGAGAGAAAGAGAGAGAGAGAGAGCGTTTTGCATAGAAATATTTTTTGGGTAGTTTGGCCTTAACAGAAACTTCGTATTTAATTACAGAAATACCTATATGAAAGACCTTAAGATCAAGAGAGCAAAGCAGAAGGTTCTCTCCCACTTTCCATACCTTCTCGCATTGAGCTGCACAGAAATATGTTTAGCGGTAACACGTTGCTAGCTGACATTGCCAAGGGAAATTTCGAACAAGTGATAAAATTACTAAAATGGAGCTATAAATATTTTGGTGTAAAGCTGATACTAGCGGTCATGCATTGTTTTCCGCAGTTATGCATGCGAACGTAAACCAGCTTTACAGTGGACTTATGTAGCCTGGGAGTATACTAAAGACTTCATGCATTCAATACTAGGGAGTAGGAATGTGAACCGCTTACATCTTTTATAAACAAGGACTTGACGAGTAGGCTACAAATGCCCTTATGTATTAAGCCATTTGGAGAAGAGGCATTATACATCCCCAGTAATTGTTCTGTCTCAATGTACTGTCGTGGTTGATAATATCCGTGTAATCTTAAGTCAAACAATTACAAAACTCTTCACTGCATTCTGAACATTTTGTTGAGTTCCGATATCACATTCCTGTGTTTCAAAAGTCATTGTTCACTGTATTGCTATTTATCGTAGGGAAGTGGAACAGTATTACTGACCACGATTCCACATGTGGTTTAGGCAATACCTGATGGTGATAGATACTTGCATAATTTTCTGTAGAACATTTTTATGCTGGTACTGTGTATGGTCTTGGAAGAATGACACATGTAATATCTGGTGGAAAGTTTGTTGGCCTATCTCAGCCGTAAAAAGGTGATTATATAATCTTGTTTTGAATATGTTTATGGTTGAAGTCTGTGTCACTTCACTTTTTCCTGAGACGTTTTTCCATTCGTTTATTACGTCATTGATGAAATGTTTTATGACATCATGGTTAATCCTGTAAAGAGTAAGTCTTGAAGTGTCCACGTGTAGGAAAGTTAGGGGCAAAGGTGGACTAATTAAATATATGAGCACATTCTAACTCCTCATTGCTTAACATTTTCAAGTCTACAATTTTCCTTTGAACCAAATCATTGATAAAGAAAATGGGTTCCTTTTTGTCGGAAAGATATAAATTACTTTGAGCTGCTCGGCATTGATTTTAATTTTGTTGTGTTCCTGTGCAAGTGACAAGAGAGAGAGAGAGAGAGAGAGAGAGAGAGAGAGAGAGAGAGAGAGAGAGAGAGATTCTCGTGAAGCTGGCAATCCAAGTAGATTTCATGGTCTGCCTGTCTGTCTGTCTGTCTGTTTTCTCGGAGGGGTAAGTGGGCGTACATTTCAGGTGCAATATATATTTTTGTATGCTTTTGTCCCGTTCTCTGCGACTTCCTGCTTCTTACTCTCCTTTCCCCTCCTCTTCCTCGTCCTCTCTCTTCCTCTTGTGACGTCTTCTCCTTTAGAGGTTTATTCTCCTCCTCTTCCTCCTCCTTCTCCTCATTTTTGGGGTTGGTCTTGCCTCTCTTTCATCACTAACAATTTCCCCTATCTCCTCCTCCTCCTTCTCCTCCTCCTCCTCCTGGTCCAACCTGCCATCAGTAACCATAACAACCAGAGTGTAGTCAGACAATCACAGGCACTAACCACTTGTAATAACCCACACACACACGCACACAGCGTACACGCACCCACGCACGCACGCATATATGCACACACACACACACACACACACACACACACACACACACACACACACACACACACACACACACACACACACACACACACACACACACGCAAACATTTATAACAAAGATACATATATACATACATACAGTACATACACATGCATTTATACCTTTACTCAAAAGCACCAACGTGAACACACACACACACACACACACACACACACACACACACACACACACACACACACACACACACACACACACACACACACACACACACACACACACACACACACACACACACGCACGCACGCGCGCGAGCAAAGAAATGCTGACACAAGGTCACACACACAGACACAGGTAAATTCAGGTAAACACATAAGCTGACTGACCAATAGCAACCATCAGCACACGAGAGAGAGAGAGAGAGAGAGAGAGAGAGAGAGAGAGAGAGAGAGACGCAGCAGGCAGGCAGGCAGAGAAGCAAGTTGGGGAGGAAGGATAAGGGCGCGAGCGCATACGTGTGTGTGTGTGTGTGTGTGTGTGTGTGCAGCGGTCAGTCAGTCTGATGCTGACCACAAAATTGCTGAACCAGCAGGCGCTTTCTGTGTCTTCCTCTCCTTGTCTGTCAATACGTGTGCTGTCTTCTCTCTCCTCCCTCCTTTTATGTGTTTGTGTCTGTCTCTGGCCGTCCATATCCGTACATGTGTTTGTGTCTCTCTCTGGCCGTCCATATCCGTACATGTGTTTGCTATTTCTCGTTTTTGTGCACGTCTGTCTTTTGCTGTCTGTCTACGTTCGTCTTTGTTTGTCTTTTCTTATATATGTACGTCTTGTTTCTGTTTGTCCTTGAGTGTGTACGTTTGTTTATGCTGTTTGTGTTCTGCTTCATTTTTTGTGTGCACATTTGTCTATTTTTGATTCACTTCTTGTCTCTGTGTGCGTTTCCTGCGTCTGTCTCCCCTTGTGTCTGTCTCTTTGTTTGTGTCTGTATCTCCTTGTCTCTGTCTACGTCTGTCTGTGTGTGCCTCTGTCTCTGTCCATTTGTTTTGAGTCTCTCTTTGTCTACGTCTGTTTCTGCCTGTCTCTTTGTCTGTCTGTCCGTTTGTCTCCTATTTGTGTGTGTCAATGTATTTTTTAAGTGTTTGTGTGTGTGTATGTGTATATACTGTTTATGCATGTAAGTATCTGTGCGTGAATGTGTGTATGTATGTGTGTGTATGTGTATGTGTATGCATTGTGCTCGTGGGTGCATGTGATTGTGTGTGAGAATAAGTGTTCCGAGTCCATTGAACTTGTGTGTGTGTGTGTGTGTGTGTGTGTGTGTGTGTGTGTGTGTGTGTGTGTGTGTGTGTTCATCGAGGCAGGTCGTGAGTGTGTGTCCAATCTTGCCTATGTATAGTCTGTGTGTACCCATTTTAGCTCCATGTGTACCTTTCATGCATGGCTGTGTACTTAAGTCAGGTTGTTTTTGTGTATTTGTTAGGTGCATTATGTGTGTCAGGACTGTAAAATATCTTAATACATAATAACTAGCAACATACATATATAGTCTGGAGGTTAGGTCAATGGCAAACCTAGGGGCCAAAGGAAATGATGTTAGTACCTCTCCAGCACAATAGCCCACAAACAGCGTCTCGTGACCATACACACACACACACACACACACACACACACACACACACACACACACACACACACACACACACACACACACACACACACACACACACACACACACACAAGCTTCTGGAACATTTCGAGGACAGTGTAGCCCACGTGATGGAAGTTCTTATATGCGGAAAGAATGAGGAGGAGAAGTCAGAGAAAGGCTGGCGATAGTAGCGAGAGGTTGTAGAGAGAGGGGTCTAACGAGAGGTAACAGCGGGATTCTATACATCACTCGTGTGTGAGAGACTTTTGTTAATATTTCCAAGACAAATAAAATTGTAAATAGTCCCATACTAATCTTTACCTCTCCTGTCATTGCATGATAAAGGGAACTAAGATTATCTACTTACAAACCTACTCACGTATAACTGCCTCTCGTCCAAGAGTATAATATATGCATAGCTGATCTACAAAACACACTACAAGAAGCTACGAAGTTCTACAAGATGTGTGTGTGTGTGTGTGTGTGTGTGTGTGTGTGTGTGTGTGTGTGTGTGTGTGTGTGTGTGTGTGTGTGTGTGTGTGTGTGTGTTGTCAGATGGAGACCATGTTAGGTTTCAACCCCCTTCACAGACAGAATAAGTCCCACAACGAGAGCATTATTATTATTATTATTATTATTATTATTATTATTATTATTATTATCATATCCAGAAAAGAAGGAAACCAAGAGTAAAGGCCTGCAGACTCCTTTCCAAGTGAAACTGAACAAGAAAGAAGGCCAAAGTTAAGATACGTTCACTTCGAGATGCCTGACCACATTGCAGTTAAGGTTTTGGAAATTATTGACAGAGGGAAAGACAGAATTAAGACGAGATCTCCAGATGTGATTAGTGGCTTAGGTGAAGGACTGAGGGTGCCAATGAGAAAAGAGGTTGGGATATTGATGATGATGATGATGATGATATTGTTAGTTAATTTTATTATTATTATTTTTATGGTTGTTGATGTTATTGATGATGATTTGGTGGATGGATTATGTAAATGACTATATTTAGCTCATGGACAATGTTTTTGTGATGGGCGGCATTATCATTTTTCACTTCCACTTTCTTACTTTCTTTCTTTCTTTCTGCCTTTTACCTCCCTTTCTCATATTTCAGTAAGCAGTCTCGCTAACCTGCTGCATTTTTTTCTTCCCCTCTATTACCTCCGTCCCTTTATTCTTCTTCCTCTACCTTCCTTTTCTTTCAATCTTCAGGGCGAGTTACCTGTGTCATGTTTAATTTCATTTCATTTCTTATTTAACCCATCTCTCTCTCTCTCTCTCTCTCTCTCTCTCTCTCTCTCTCTCCACATCGATCCACCCTCCCTCCTCTTCCACCTCTTCTCATTGTTCCTGTTCTCTTTGTGAATGTATATTTTTTAAATATCTCTTTTATCTTTTGTTCTTATGGTAAGAGTTTAACCTTTCTCAGTTTTACTACCTTTTTCTTCCACTTTCTTCCACTCCTCTTCCGGTCATCCTTATTTCTTCTTCCTCTCTTCTTCCACTCTCTGTCTTCTTCCTTCCTTCCAGTCTTCCTGCTCTCTTCTTCCTCTTCCTCCAGTTATTTTCCACATTTCTTCCACTCAACTTCCATTCCAATTTTCTTCCACTTTCCCACCACCTCCCTTCATCTCTTTCTGCCCAATTTAATCTGACCTCCTCCACCTCGGCAGCCTAACTCCTCTCCACATTCCTCCATCCACTCTTACTCTCTTTCCCTCCACTCCTGCACCTTCTCTTCCACCCACTCTCCACTCACTCATATTCACCATCCCTTCCATACTCCCTTCCAGCATCTCTTCCACTTCCTCTTTCACTCACTCTTCCACCAGATTTTCAACCCTCTCGTCCACTGTTCTTCCACTCACTCTTCTCCCACTCTTCCTCCCACCCTTCCACCCCCTCTTCCACTCACTCTTCCTCCCACTCTTCCCCCACTCTTCCTTTGACACTTCCACCCACTCTTCCACCCACTCTTTCCCCGCTTTTCCCCCGCTTCCGCCCACTCTTCACCCTCTCTCCCATCCACTCTTCCACCCACTCTTCCCCAGCTTTTCCCCCACTTCCGCCCACTCTTCACCCTCTCTCCCATCCACTCTTCCACCCACTCTTTCCCCGCTTTTCCCCCACTTCCGCCCACTCTTCACCCTCTCTCCCACCCACTCTTCCACCCACTCTTCCACCCACTCTTCCTCCCACTCTTTCCTCACTCTTCCACTCACGCCTCCTCCCACTCTTTCTATCCCTCCTTTTCTGCTTCGCGTCGTTGGATGAGATGCTATGAAGCTGCTTTGTTTCTCTCTCTCTCTCTCTCTCTCTCTCTCTCTCTCTCTCTCTCTCTCTCTCTCTCTCATGCAAATTCATGTGTCCATCAGGCCAAGGTCAGTTGTATAAGAGAGAGAGAGAGAGAGAGAGAGAGAGAGAGAGAGAGAGAGAGATTTTTACACTGCAGTTTTTAGATGAAAATTGTCTATAGATATGATTTTCATATTTTAAGATCTAAACACACACACACACACGCACACACACACTGTACGTTGCTGATGGTAGTAGTAGTAGTAGTAGTAGTAGTAGTAGTAGTAGTAGTAGTAGTAGTAGTAGTAGTAGTAGTGGTGGTGGTAGTAGTAGTAGTAGTAGTAGTAGTAGTAGTGCTGATTTTGTTTTAAC
>NC_137007.1:24043731-24108731 GCF_032717465.1 Coenobita brevimanus | reverse complement strand
TCAACACAGGGGTAAATAAATTCCCAGGAGAAAGTCACTAGCTGTGCTGGGATAAAAAAGAACGGAGTCAGCTTAGCACACCCAATCTCTTCGAGGCAGATTTTGCAAGAGGCAATTTGGTCTTTCCACAATAAATCTCGAGAGAATGAAACCCCAATTATATTCAGAGATGATGCAGGATTGAGATGAATATTGTTAAATAACAACAGATACTCCTGCAGAAGATTATGGCAGGCTGAAAGATTTAGAGACTGAGTTTTGGATACATTAAAAACAAGATTGCTTTTTCCTTAGTCAGAGATGTGAGCCAGGTCAGAGTTTAGCCTCATCTCTTGTTTATTAAAGTAAACTCTGTTATGGAAGCTGCGAGAAGCCCATGGAAAGATGAAGAGTGGAGTCATCGCGTGTGAGTGGAGAGGGTTAGACATACCTATAGATGGCCACTGATGAATAGAAGGCAGAGTGTTGGTGATAGGACAGATAGGACAGAACCCTGAGGAACACCACTATGATGGCTCTACAAGAACAGTGGCCGTCTACAAAAGCAGCTGTAGAACCACCAGAAAAGAAGCTAGAGATGAAGACACAGATAGAAGAATCGGAACAGTAAGAGGTCACTTTGGAAATTAAACATTTGTGCCAGACTCAGTCGAAAGTCATTGATATATTAAGTGCAATGGCAAAGCTTTTCCTTAAGTCCCGATATAAAGACGACCAGGAGTGTGAAAGGAAGGTGAGATCGCTACTAGGGCGTCGCTGGCAGAACCCATACTGGCAATCGGTGAGAAAGTTATGACAGGAAAGATTTTTTTTTTTTTTTTTGACGAGTATAATAAAAACCTTTAGAAATATAAAATGTTGAAACCACTGGGCGGTAGTTAGGCCGATAGGATCCGTCATTTCTCTTTGGGTTGCGCGAATGAGAGCAAACTGGCAGCAAAATGGAAAGGTAAAAAGTTGACAAAGGTGAAGGAGTTATCTCAAACTGGGTATAAGCCCAGAAGCACAATTCTTGAAACAGCAAGAGGGATCCCATCAGACATGTATATTGAGGCCAGTGAGGGCAGAAACTAAATCAGCTGAAGAAATTTTAATGTTAATCATGAGGAAGAGGGGAAGAGATGCAGGAACAGCACCGAAATTATCTCAGGTGAAACTGGAGGAGAAAGTCTGGATAGTAAGTTCTTCCTTTTCTGTAGAAAGAACAGCTACAGAGCCGTCAGAGCAGAAACATGAAAGTGATGAGATTCAAGGATGGGTTGGTGCTGGTACCTTTTGTCGGCCTCCACCGTCTTGTGGACAGCATTAGAACCTGCGTGATTTGCATTATCCAGAGGATAAGGGGAAGGAATGTATGCTTCCATGCCTGAGAGAATAGCCACCGGAATGGCGAGACACACTCAGATGACTCTGAGCCATGGAAGCAATAATCATTCCAGGGAAAATCAAAGAAGTACTGCATGAGAACCTCTCAATCAGCAGCCTTGAAGTGCCACAGACGCCGCTTCTTGGGAGGTCCGCACGCCCTACTGGAGCGATAGGACAGGTTAAGGTGATAAGGATGTGATCAGAGGAACCTCAATGAGAGAAAAGGTCAACAGATTAAGCAGAAGGCTGTGGAGTAAGGGAAAGATCATATATGTTGGAACTCTCTCCTAGGCGGTCAGGAATACGGGTAGGGAGCTGTACAAGCTGCTCTAGGTCATTTAGGATTGAAAAGATGTAGGCTTGTTCATTGAGTGGATCAGTGAAAGGAGAGGAGAGTCAAATGTGGTGGTGAACTTTGAAATCACATAGAATGGAGATTTCAGAGAAAGGAGATATTGATAGAATGTATTCCATGCTAGAAGTAAGAAAGTCAAAGAATTTTTCATAGGCGGAACAGTTAGGGGATAAGCACACAGCACAGATATACAGTATTTAGTCAGTGAATGACAGGATAGCTGAAGCCAGAGTGTTGAAAATTCAGAGGATTCAAGATCAGGAACACGAGAACAAAATGTACAGTATTATGTACATATACACAACAACCACATTTGATTTTCAAATAAGTATAGAGAAAGTAGGAGAATACAGAGAAGGATTTGTTATCAGACGCCCCAGACAACTGAGTCTCAGTGAGGAAGAGAAGGACAGGTTTTGAGGAAGAGAGATGTTCAGCAGAGAGAAAATTAGAGGAAAGATCACGAATGTTACGAGAGAGAGAGAGAGAGAGAGAGAGAGAGAGAGAGAGAGAGAGTTAGACAATGGATCCATGCATCTCGGTTGGTCGTCACCGGGAGAGGGGCGGATGGTGGGGGAATTATGGTCTCCCCCCCCTCCCCCAGGATTCGGAGGCTGGATGTTGAGACGCCATTTCTTTTTTTTCAAACGAGGTGTGGTGTGTAATGTGTATGTAATTTGGTGTAAACAGTTAGAGATTGATATACAGTAGAATATGTTGGACTACTTCCTGTGTTAAATACTGAAAAAGTTCAGTAAAGAATGATGTTCAAAAGCTAGTCCTGAAGGCTGATAAAATGGGAGCTCCAGCTCTCCATTTTACCATCTTTCCATCCACCTCGGATGGTATGATCTGTTCGACCGGTGTTAAAGTCTGTATGTATGAGTGGGAGACTGGGCAGGTGTGTGTGCGGGTGCAATGTCTAGGGCGTATCGAGAAGGGTGTGGGAGAGGCATGGCGTGGGAGGAGGAGAAAATATTGGGTTGGATCTTGGAAGACGAGAGAGAGAGAGAGAGAGAGAGAGAGAGAGAGTTGGAATTGAGTTTGGCAGGCTTGGGGCAAAGGGATTGGTGCTAGGAGTTACTAGGATAGAACTTGTTCGTAGAGAAACTGAAGTAGAGAGAAATGAGCTGGGAGTTTATTTAGCAGCCAGAGGGCTCGAAGGAAAGGGGTAGAGGATGATGATGCTGGGGGAGAGCCAGGAGAGAAGATAGGTAGTCTGGCCTGAAGGGAGAGAGCTGGAAATTGATTATAAAGGGAATAAAGGAAGTTGAGATTTGAATGAAGATAACACAAAGGAAAGGGAGAAGTGCATGGATGGATTACAGACAGCGTGAGAGCCATGTGGAGAGGATGGAGGGTGAAAGACTGACGAAGAGAGTGTATGTGAGTGAGGTGGAGGGGGAAAGAGGGAGGGGGAGGCCGAGGATGAGATGGAGGGATGAGTTGGGAGCGGGGCAATGAAATGGCGGGGGACAGGGCGACGTGGAGGCGATTTGTTTGTGGCCACCCCGAACGGGATTAAGGCGTCTGGGAATAGATAGATAGATAGATAGATAGATAGTGATAAAAAAGAAACGTGTTGGGATGGGACCAGAAGAGGATATGGGCACTGGGCTAAAGAGTCTGGATAGGGATTTGATGGAAGGAGAGTGGGATCGAACAGAGAGAAGTGTGAGGTGTGATGTGGGATGGATAGAGAGGACGGTGGGAGTTGATGCTGGATGTAACGGGAAGAAGAATGGGATCTGATGTGTGGAGGAAGGGATGAATTAGAAAGGAGTTGGTGTGAGAGAGGTGGAATGGAGTCGAAAGGGAAGGGTAAGAGTTGATATGGGAGGGACTGGGCGGAACATAGAAAAAGAAGCGTGGGTGTTGATGTGGAGAGGGTGGTAGTGGGTAGAGGAAAGTGAGAGTTGTGGGAGAGATGGGATGGACTATAACAGATGGGAATTAACGTGGAATGGAATATAAAAAAAAAGGTGGTATTTGCTGTTGAAGTGGTGAGGGTTGGTGTGTGAGGGGTGGAAGGGAGCGGAGAGAAGGATGACAATTGACGTAGGAAGGATGGGATGCTTATAATGAGAGAGAGAAAAAAAGAAATGAATGGAAGGACAGACAGATAAATAATTTTATAAACAAACTGACTTCCTCGATTATGAAATGCAGAACACACAGCAAAAATAAAGCTGCAATAAAAATGTATCGGGTTGGATTACAGGTTGTGAGCGATAAGTAAAGGTTGAGGTGAGGCGTCAGAATGTGAGGACAGGCGTCAAAGGTGGGGATGATATATGACCCGACCCAGGCTGAGGTGTTAGATATTGCCGGGATGCACAGTCAAGGGCCAAGGAGGCGATGAAGGCGTTGAGATGGAGGGGCGGGGAGGCTGGAAACCGTGTGAAATTGTGAGGCATAATCATCATCATCATCATCATCATCATCATCATCATCATTGTCCTCCTTCTCCTCCTCCTCCTCCTCCTCATCATCATCATCATCATCATCATCATCATCATCATCATATTTCAAATTAATATATGTGTTGGACGAAAAAGTGGTTAATCTGTGAAAGAGGTTAAGTAGGAAGAGGAAGGAAAGTGTTTGGAACTGAGTTAGGATGAGGCAGGAGAGTAATGAAATATCGGTGAACGGGACTGGGCTGAATTGTCAAAGGCCCAGGAGTTACGGAAAAAAGAGGGTAGGGATTGAGACCATAAGAGAGTGAAATTAGAATCACCATCATCATCATCATCATCATCATCTCGCTGGAATGTTTATGACAAGGAAATGTTGGTACTGAGGTAGAGTGATTTAGAAGAGTGCGACGCTGTTTATGATTATGACTGGAATGGTGGGATTTAGTGTGTTTCCTGATGTGTGTGTGACAGTTATGGTGGTGGGATGAACTGTACTGTATATGCCTGAGTTTGTGTGTTAGTGGAATTTGAGAGAAAAATATGCTGTGGTGAAGTAGGTCAGCGTGGGCGTTATCTGATGGTGTTGTGTTGTACCTCCATGCTGGGATTTGATCTATGTAGAATTATGAACCTCGCTCATTCAGAATACGTCAGTTTCATTTTGTTCCCACCGCTGCCAGACGATTACGTTCAACTCACCACAGTGGTCTACTTGTGGAGGAGTTAATGAAACCATTCGGGTAAAAAAAATCTAAAATAATTGAATTAAATCGCCTGAAGATAATAAGAAAAAATTAATAATACATTGTTTGGCTAAAACTGGCTAAGAAAGGTCGTTTCGAAACCATTCAATTAGAGTGGCCTCTCCTGAACTGAATAATATTGTCTTAACGGGAGTCAGATAGTGAATACGACGCCATTCGACTGAACGTGTAAGTTTTTCATTAAATATTACTGTGGTATACCACTGACTGAGGTAGAAGAGGTTAGAAAGGCTTTTGAGATGTGCTAAAGACAAATAGTAGAATATGACTGGACAGAGTCAGGTGGTGATATACGATGCTGTGATTGTACAACTATAACTGTGTTGTAGGAACATTTGGGTAAGTAATGATCAAGTGGTTAGAGGTCTGAACTATTAATTGTTACATAACAGGCTAGACAATGGATATCTGGGAGCAGTATGAAGATCATTTTGTTCAGTCCTTATTGCTTTTCCGTAAGTCCCACCAATATGTCACAAAACCACCTCTAGTGATACCTTCACGCCAGTGCTGAATGAGATTATCTTTGCATATCTCAGTATAAATGGTTCGGTATCAGTGCCCGAGGTGCCCAGGTGGTGACATGTAAAGAAGTGTTATCTCCTGTCTCGTGGGAAGATTGTTGGCCGTCAGGGATATGTTGTCCAATGTTATTCCAACGACTGATGAATTAAAAACGAAAAAAAATTAAACAAGAGGTTTGGTTTCGTGTAATTAAAATGATAACTAGAACTGGGTAAAAATGGTATGATGAAAGTTAAGGAGTTAGGTAGTAGAGAGCTGAGGTGAGTGATTAAATCCGCACATGGAGAGCTTATTTATATCTCCTCACACCCATTCCCAGCGCCCTGACTCACCGTAACGTATATAACATTGTGTTTCTTCTGCACTAACCCATCGAAGTACTTTCCCATTAACCGTTAGGTTCAGTCACATTCTATGTTCTCCCGTCAGAAGTATTAACTCTAACTTTATTAAAGATGCAAAACAATTTTGATGTATTACAGCCACTTTCTAAACAAGTACAAAAGTAAGTAATTTTGATGCAGAAATATCACCACAGAGAAATCTGTATAGTCGTAATTATTTGTGGCGAATAAAAAATGAGCGTACAGTGATGTCACTTGAGATATTAAGTTTGATGTTCGAGCCGAATCTGAAATGAACAAATTATATACCGGTAGTTGCAAACTTATAATATTGATTCTTTTCAGCACGATAAGAGAGACGGAAAGTAACGACTTGATGCCCAACAGTGTGATATAAGGGGCCCAATAAACATGTCAGAATAATGTATATGAGTTCCCTGACTGTTCAGCTAAAAGTGGAATGATATTATTATGTCCAGCAGTACATGGAAAAAAAAAAACTAAGTAGATGAGGTGATGCAGTGTTATAGATGCCAATGGTTGGACCAGACCAGTTCTGTGTTCCAAGTTCTTGCCGTATATCAAGGGATACAAAAGGGTGAAGGAAAGGCTTTAGTGAGACCCAGGAAAAATGGCAAGCAATGAAATTGAGTTACGTGTCTGCCGAGAAAATAGGTGGGCGTTAATAGCAAGACTGGCACCAGAACCTGCTGTTAACTCCCTCACCACGACTGTAACTTTCATTCGATTCCTGCTGACATGAGACGGCTCTAGTCACCGTGGAGAGACTTTTAGATCTGGAGGGGTTAGATATAGCCCTCATTAATGTTTTCACCACAAGACGCCTCCCTTAAGTAGATAAAATTGTTTGGAATTAGAAAGAATATAATCAAAAGTAAGTCATTGTTTTGACATAGTTAATTTCATGTCTATGATACTGTTTTTTTTTTAATATTATTATTATTTTTGCTGCCATCAGCCGACTTAATTCATCCTAGGAGGCACCTCTCATAGGATGTGGATTAGAGACAATATTCAATGATCCATTCATTAGGCCTACAATGAAGCCTTTTTTTTTTTTTTTTTTACATTTGCAGGCGTGGAAGCCCTGCAAGTGTATTGTTATGTTCGGCTTGTGTCTGTACATCTGCCTGTCTGTGAACAGTATAACTCAAACAGTTTTTTATCCGATTTTAAGCAAACAATGGAAGGACTTGGGGTCAGCCAAGGTGTTGATCTATCGGATTAAAGAACAGTAGTTCAAAATCCGATTTAAGCCAAACTTGGTGAAAGGGCTGAAATTAAGGCGAAGACGGTCTAATCCAATTTTGAGAACAGTTAGTCAGATGTCAAGGTTACAGGGCAAGATCGAGAGTTCTATACAATAACTCAAACAGTTTTTATTCGATTTGGACGAAACTTGGTAGAAAGATCGATGATCAGCCATGAATGAACATACTCGAATTTTTCTTACAATAGGTCATGATTAAGGTCACTGGGCAAGGCCTACACACCGTTTTGATTCAGTCTGAACCAAACTTGGTGGAATGGATCAGCCAGGCAAGAATGAGGTATTATGATATTAGAACAATCAGGTGAAGGTCAAGGTGAAAGGGCAGGGTCAAATGTTAGCCCCCTCTCTGCGTGCTCCTTCTTGTTTATTATACTTATGCCATTACCAGACTGTTTTACAAACCCTTTTACTACCACAAATCTCCCCTGAGCTGGTTCACCTCGACAGACCGTAACAAGACGCTAAAAGTTAAAACGTCATCCCAGTGATGCAATTAGCAGAAGCAATTTTCAGTTCTTTGATTTCCTATTTTTTTCTAGAACTGAATAAAACCGTTTGAGCATAGCTAGAAAAATATATATACGCATTTTTCATAGTGAAGGGGTTACTGGTTAATGGCCTGTGAGTAACAGTATGGTATGAAAAGGCTGTTAAAAGGCTGTAAATGATAAAAGGGACTAGAACTGGTCTGTTAATGATGAAACGGTTGTAAATAGCAAAAACGTTGTGTAAATAGGTAGGGATAAAGGAAGTTACCAGATGAATCAAAGTGATTCCTGCTCTTTACTAGACAGAGCCACCGATAAATACATTTTGTGAATATTCAAGAAAAAGGTTAATAACAGTGCAGATGGTAAAAAGGGCTACAAGGCTAAAAAAGGGTAAACAGTTAGGTTAAAAGAGTAGGGTTGCTAACAAGCTATAAAGGGTGAAAGGGCTTTTCAAAATGCTGTTAATGGCAAAAAGTACTGTAGATGGTAAAGAAGGGTTGTTAATATGTATCTGAAAGGCAAGAAAAACTTAATAAAGGACTCCTATTGTCATCATTCTCTTTCCCCTTACTCTGTTTTCCATGTTTCCTCTCATTCACCGTGCTATTCCTCTTTCTTCTCTTGTGTCTTTTTCCTTCCTCTTTTTCCTCTTTCTTACTCTCCCCATCCTGTTTCCCCTTATTAAATTGGTAAAAAAAAAAAAAAAAAAAAGGCCATAGTGATAAAAATGGTAAAAAATGGCTGTCAGAGGCTACAGATGGTAAACAAGGTCTAATAAAGGCTATAAATTTTAAACAGGGCTGTCAAAAGTAAAAAGAAAATGGCGACGTAGACAGTGAATTCTTTTGCCAAGCAGTGATAAAAGAAGGGACGAGATGTAGCCAAGTGACTTCCTATCTCTTATCTTTAATACACAGAACCACACACAAACCCATTTCCTGACTATCACGCCTCCTGCTGAGAAATGTGCTTCCTTCCTCCCCCCCTCCACTATTGTTTTCGTCTCATCTTACTCTGCCTTTACTCTTTCTTCTCTTCCTCTTCCTCATGTTAAACTCTCTTTACTCATTCTTACTTTGTCATCTTTCTTTTTCTCCTCTTTATACTCTTTCCTCTTTCTTTTTTTCCACTTTATATTCTCCTTCCTCATCCCTCACGCTGCAAACAGAGGATTTTAAAAGACTACAAATTGCCAAAAAAAAAACAAAAAAATCAAAAGGCTACATATGATAAAAACGCTTGTCAAAAGGCTATGAATGTTAAATAAAAAAGGCTTGTAAGTGTAAAAAAGGGCAGGAGGGGGGACTGCGAGCTGTAAAAAGAATTGTATTAGTATTGGAACAAGTTGCTAGGCACGGACATAAGAGGGATCCAGACGAGGCGAAGTGACCCCTCATCTTTAAAACAGAGACCCACCGACAAATACATTCCCTGATTATGCAAACTCTCTACTGAGGCATGTGCTTCCCTCCCATTCCCTCCATCCACCCTTGTTCTCCTCTTACTCTCTCTCTTACTCTCTCTTTACTCTTTCTTGTTCTTACTCCCTCTTTCCCGCCTCTTTCACTTTCTTCTTTCTTCTTCTCCTTAATTCTTTTTTCTTCCCTCTTCCTTCTTTTTCTATCTTCTACACACTTCTCATTTTTCTCTTCTTCGTTCATATTTCTGTCTCTTCTTGGTCTCACGTTCTCCTCTCTTCCTTTTTTCTTACTCTTTCCTCTTGCATCACCATTCTTCTTTTACTTATCTTGCACATTCCTTCCCCTTCTCTTTCGTCACTTTATGTCCTCCAGCTTTTTCCTCTTCTCTCACCCTTCCTTCGCTTTCCTTTTTCTTACTTTAACCCTTTCACTTCTCTTCCTTCACCTTGCCCATTACAATCCCTTCTTTTTTTTTTCTACTGAGGCATGTGCTCGTATCAACCCTTGTTCTATTCTCTTATTCACTCACTTGTTTTTACCCTCTTAACTTTCTTTCCTTCTCTCATTCTCTGCCCTCATCTGTTGTTGATCCCTTGCTCTTCCTCCGTAGTTACTTTTTCCTCTTTCTTTCCATCTCATATCTTGTCTTCTCTTTTCTTACAGTTAGTGTCATCTTTTTTCTTTCTAAATCTTCTTCTTTCATCTTTCCCCTCCCTCACTCTAACTCTTCAATATAGCCTTTCTTTTACTCATCTATTACTACAGTATTTCTCATTTTCTCTCCTCTCTTACTCTTATACCGTTCTCACTCTTTTCCTCTCTCCTCGTCTTCGCTAGTTTTTTCTTCCTTGCTCTTCCATCGCTTAATCTCTCCTCTCTCTCTCTCTCTCTCTCTCTCTCTCTCTCTCTCTCTCTCTCTCTCTCTTATATATATTCTCCGTTCCCTTCTCGCTTCCTGTACTATTTTGTTCATTTTTCCCTGTACCTGTCTTCTTTTCCCTTCCATCTGCCATTTTCATACCTGTTTTCCTTTAGTCTTTATCTTCCTCACATTGTGCCCCACTGTTCTCTCTTTTCTCTCTCCTTTTTCCTTTTCCCCCTCAACCCAAGGACGCCTTTATTTATTTCTTTATTAATTTTTGTTCTAGCTAACGTCATTTTTTTTATATTCAACTTAAGAAATTACTCTCACAGTGAAGGTTGTAAGGCATCTAATTCTTCTAGTTTGTAAAGCCTCTCAGACCCCAGCTAAATCGTTTGGAGATAGCAGGAAATAAACACAAATACATCGTCGCAGTGAAGAGCCATTCTATTCTATCCACTTCTATATTTTCATTTTCTTTTTTTTTTTTCCCCTCTTAGTTTTCTCTTTCATCTCTTTTCCTTCTCTCTCTCTCTCTCTCTCTCTCTCTCTCTCTCTCTCTCTCTCTCTTTCTGTCAATCCTAATGCGACTCTTTCCCTTTGTGTTGTAGTCTTTCTTCTTCTTCTTCCTCCTCCTCCTCCTTCTCCTTTTTTATTTTCTTTTATCTTCCTCAGCTTCGTTGCCCTTCTCTTCTCTGCTTCCATTCTGTATCTTTATTTGTGAGAGTGTGTGTGTGTGTGTGTGTGTGTGTGTGTGTGTGTGTGTGTGTGTGTGTGTGTGTGTGTGTGTGTGTGTGTGTGTGTGTGTGTGTAATATCGTCCTTTTTCCTTTATTATTGATTGGAATATTTCCTTTTGTTTTACTGATGTGTTTACCTACATGATTACAGTATTCTCTCTCTCCCTCCCTCTCTCTCTCTCTCTCTCTCTCTCTCTCTCTCTCTCTCTCTCTCTCTGTCTTATGTCTTTAATCTCCCCTTTCCTCCTTCGTGCCTTTAATCTCCCTTTCTCTCTTCTCTCACATCACTCTTTCTCTCTCTTCCCTCTCCTTAATCTCTCTCACTTACTCCCTTCTCTCTCTAATCTCCTTACAGTTCCTGCCGTCTTCCTTGCTACTCTTTCCTGCACCTCACTGTATTAACCCTTCAGTACGATGACGAGTTTTGTAGTGTATTCTTCTTGCCTTGTGCCGATGTTACAAATTTCAGTGAGGACATACCGCATTCAACTCTCATGTGGGTAGGACAGCTCTCATATCCTCTTCCAGTTAACCTCAGATTTTATGTAGCCATAGGAGCTGCTGTGCTGATGTTTGTCTTATTAAGCCTTTCGTGATGGGGACAACACTAGTATTCTATCCAGCTAACGCCAGGTAATGAGTGTTGATTGATTAATAAAGTGTTGCTGACTCCTTCCTATGATAGGTCTCATCCAAGCTGAATGGTAGGCTACTGTCTGGTGGTAGTAAAGAATATAATAACACAAAGAATACTTTTGATAGCCGCACCCACCCCTGCAAAATTCCAAGAGAAAAGAAATAGCTGTCTACGGGGAAGGCGGAGGGGTGAACCCCTGGGCTCCCACCCACCTTTAAACTCTGGTCCAGGTGAAGGTCTACTAATATGCAAAATTTTGTGTGCCTACTAAAAGCTGTGACACTGTTAACCCCGAGGGCAGTCTCTCCCGTGGGGCTTGGCCATCGAGAGTTCCAGTCGACCTAAAATGTGGTCTACCATCATGCAAAATTTCGTGTTCCTTGGTTTAAAAACTATGCCTGCATCAAGGCTTTGGTCAGGATCCCAGGGGGCCAGCCCTCTTCCCCCCCCTCCCCCCTGGATGGTATTTTAGAGTCTCACCCTGCCTAAAAAGCGACCCTAGCAAAGATGTACCATTGTGCACATTTCATGCTCTTAGATTAAAAAAAAAAAAGTATGGCATTATCCCTCCTGGGGGCCACCCCCTGGTCATGGGGGGGTGGTCATCGGGGGTCCTACCCTGGGTAAACACCTACCAGTACACAAAATTCCTCTATAGCTGCGCATAATGCCCTTTGTCGTGACCCATAGGGGGCCATCACTTCCCTCGTGATGGGTGACCTCTGTGGTTCCACCTTTCCAAAACGTGGCCGCAGTGGGCAAAATTTATGTTCTCTGTTTAGAAACTTTGGCCGTGCATAACGACTTTGTCCGAGACCACCGGGGAGGCGGACCTTGAGGTTTCCTACTATGCTTATAACCTGGTGCGAGGAAAGTCTTCCAATTTTACAAAATTTTATATTCCTAAGTAAAAAACTGGACGTCTCTAACCGCGTTGGGTGAGTCACTGGAGGGTCGCCGCTCCCATGGGTGGCGGCCCAGGGGGTCCCATTTTGCCTGAAACATGGCCTGAGGGGAAGTCTACAATTGTGCGAAATATAGTTTTCCTAACCCTCCTCCCTTAAAACCTGGACCTCAGTCTTCAAGAAAGTACAGTAACTCAGTGAGTGAGGGAGGGAGTGACACAGTTAGGGACGAACACTATATTTTGCCAGCCCTGTGAATGCAGTATAAGGTTTCATCGTACTGAAGTGACTAACCATTACTTTTATACTCTCGTGTCTTTCAGTTCAGTCTCTCCTATTCATCCATGTTCCTCCCTCCACCTGTTTTTCCTAATTCTCCCATTTACTACGTCCTCCTCCTCCATACCGAACTGCGGAGGCTTAGTGGTAGAGTGCTTATCTTGTGATACGTGTGTCCCGAGTCTCGGGTTTGAGCTCACTCCGTGGCAAACATTTAAAGTGGGTTTACTGGTAAGTCTATTCGTATGCATACGCATGTAGGCGCTGTGTCAGTTCTGGCAATAGCATATACAGTACAGGTTTTGATCCATATAAACATAACTATTAAAGTACTTCCAAATTCACGTGCATCACTCTTCCTGTAGATAATTTTTCCCTATCCATGCATCGCCATCATAGGAGGAAAGGGTTAATTCTCGATATCGCCCTTCTTCCGAGGAGGTTAAACTCTTCTCTGTCTCTTTTCCCCCTTTCCTTTCTATTGGATTTCTTTCTCTTTTGCCCTCTCTTTCCATTGCTGTAACTTCTTCCTCCGCCCCCTCCTTTCTCTTTTGTTATTCTGTTCTTTCTTACTTCTACCTTCTCACAAAGACCATGGGAGGATTAAAAATGGCAGTATTGACACTCTCAGGCTCCTGTGTTCACTCTCAGCTGTATAAACTGGTTTGGCATTTGAGGTGGTGTGCATAATTATCATCAATATCAATATTACCTCACCATATAAAGAGATAAACTAGCACGGAAGAGGTGCTCCGGAGCTTCCTTCCAACAACCTAACTTCTCCACACGTTCTTTTCTGTCCTCTTCTTTTCCCACTCTCGTACCATCTTTTTTGATTTACCCCTTATTCAGTCGCATCGCTTTTCCAACAGCCTTCACTCTCTTCTTTCACTTTTTTCACCTGATCTTTTCCTCTCACCTTGCCGTCCATTCTCCCCCTTTACTCTCTGTCACCCCAGCCTTTCTTCTTATATCTTCCCATCCATTCCCCTTCTTCGTCCTCTGTCACCAAGTCATTCCCTGTCTTTCCCTCTCCAATTGTTTTCTATAATTTCCTAATTACCTCACCTGGACGGGGTCCGACGAGGTATTGTTTATGGTCGAGTTTCTTTGTTTATTTGTTTGCTTGTTTATTTGTTTGTTAGCAACGTTACGGAAAAATGGCTAAATTAAATTAAATGAAACTTTCAGGATATGTGGGCACTGGTCCCCAAAGAAAGAGATTACATTTTGGAGGAAATTGAGTGAATTTAAAGTCAAAATCAAGGTCACGGATTTTCAGAGGGCTATAACTTGAAAATGGTTAAAGACAGATATTTACTATTAGGAACACACAGGAATTCGTGATATGTGCTTTGATTTGTCACCAAGTCCTTTGACCATGAAAGACCTTGAAAGGTAAAACTTAAGGTCACGGCTATTCAAGGGGCTATAACTCGAAACTGGTTGAAGATAGAGAGATATTTACTATTATCAACATATAGGAAATCTTATATGGGTTTTTAATTGGTACCTTGACCATTGATCGTAAGTGACCTTGAAAGGTCAAACTCAAGGTCACGGATATTCAGAGGGCTATAACTTGAAACTCACTGAAGATATATTTACTGTTACCAAGATAAAAGAAGTCTCATATGGGCTTTCGTTTGGCAGCATGACCTTTGACCTTGAGTAACCTTGAAAGGTCAAACTCAAGATCACGGATTTGCAGAGTGCGTAACTTGAAAATATTGGCATCATTACCTTAGACTTTAATTGTGCACTGATGCTAAATGACAGAAACAAGTCAGTATTTAACACCAATAAAATAACTGCTGTCGGGCGAGGTTTTTTGTGCCTGGCACCACTTGTTCTTGGCTTGTAAACGGTCTCTCATCCCTTTGCTGCAGCCTGCCATACCCACTCATATCCTCCCTATACCTTTCCCTAACCCTCTTTTCCTCTTTATCAACTTTTCCCTCCTTCTTTTATTACCCTTTCTTCAATCTCTTTACCTCATAGTCTTCCTTGCCTCCCTCCCCTTTTCCTATCCTTTAATGATTTTCCTTCTTTTTTATGTGCACGACTCTGGGCATATACTCGATGGTTCATTCCTGGAGGCCCATCAGCCCTACGTGTCACATACGAGTACCTTCTTATGTAACTAGTTTGGTACTAATATCCCACAGTCTTTTCTATTTTTTACTTTTTAGGATTGTTTCATTCAGAATTTGTGTATTGATATAAGCAAGAGCGTTTCTGTTGCAAGTCTATGGGTCTTGTGGAAGACAAGTAAAGTCTGCATTATCGAAATTCAAATAATCAAGCTGTACCCTGACCTAGCCTGAGCTCAAACCCGCGTTCTTTCAGACAACAGACTTTCTCTTACCATTTGGCCACTCCCTCGTTCTTCCCTCTCTCACACTGTCTCTTATCCTCGTGGGCCCAACTTAGGTGGCTTGCTAGCACCTCCTCGTTAGCGATATATATTGCATAGTCACCTAACTGTTCATTTGTAGCCATTGCTATTAATATTATATGGGCACTGACATTGGTTTGTTAAATTATAAGGAAAAAAAGCTAGAATATTACCATGCCTTATGTAATAGTATACTGGTAAGGAGGAGATGCCGAGGATTCTCTTGGCCCCCCCCTCTCCTTCCCAATTTTCTTACCCTTTCTTCAATCCCTCACACCGTCCCTATAGCCTCCCTTCCCTGTGTATTTCCCTCTGCCACCCTATCCCTGCCTCATTCTTACCCTTATGAATTCTCTTTTGCTTTCATACATTCTTCTTTTTTTCTTATGCCACCCTATGCTTCTTTTATATTACATCAATTTTGTTTCGTTTACTTTCCCTGCAGTCTGTCTACCCACTTCTCTTCCCTCCATCTCCTTCTGACACCCTATCCTTACTCCTTTTTCTTCACCTTGTCATCGATCTTCCTTACTTTACTTACAGACACCCATTGCTTCAGCTTTCCTATCCTTCTCCATTTCATCCCCTTTCTCACCCTTCCTCCTCTTTCTGTACTATCCCTGCAACTTTGTTCTTTCATTACCCTTCCATCCATCTCCCTTACTTCTCCTGCAGCTTCCTCACCATAGTTTCCTTTTTTGCTTATCCTTCTTTCTATATCTTTTATTCTTCTTACGTCATTTTTTTCCATTTTGCTGTTGTATCATTCTTCTTTCCTTCTGTTTTTCCTCCTCCTATATTCTCCCTACATTCTCTTCACCCTGCCGTACCCTGTTTTTACCTTCCATTTTCCCACGTTACCCTGGCCCATAAACCCTCCCTCACTCCTCCCTTATCCTCGTAAAATACCTCCACCACTCTACTTCCATCTCCTCCGGGTCGTGAGGGAGACGATGGAGGGAAATGAGGGAGGGAGGGCAGGAGGGAAATACTGTAAATAAATGAGGGAGGGAAAGGAGGGAAATGAGGAAAGGAAGGATGAGGGGATGCAGTAAGTGAGGGAGGGGGTGTGGCGAAGGTGTGGGGAAGGAAGGAGATAGGAGGATTGTGGCGAAGATGTGGAAGGAAGAGGTGTGGTGATGTTGAATTGCAAGGGGAGAGGAAGGGACTGAGGCTAAAATGTGGATGGAGGGATGAGGCCAGGGGTGTGGCGAAGGTCTGGAAAGAAGGAGGAAGAGACGGAGGGGAAGAAAAAAATGAGAGAGGGAAGGGCAGTGGGGAAGGTGTATGTTTATGATGGAGGTGGGAAGGAAGTTATAAGGAGGAGGGAAATGGTAGGGACGGAAGGCAAGGGAAGGGAGGATGGATCAGAGTGTGGGTAAGGATATGGGTAATAAAAGGGAAGACAGGGGAGGTGAAAGAGTGGAAATGGAGGGGAGGAAAGCGAGTGGATAGGGAGGGGAGAGAGGGTGGGAGAGAACGATATGCATAAGATATTGAAGGGAGGAGGGGAGATGGTGTAGGTAGGCAGGAAACAAGAGAAGAGAGATGAGCAGGGAGAGACGTGAGGTAAGAGATGGAGGAAGTCTGGGTTAAAGGGGTAGGTGTATGTCTTACAAGCAGGTGTGTGTGTGTGTGTGTGTGTGTGTGTGTGTGTGTGTGTGTGTGTGTGTGTGTGTGCTTGACAGGTGTGTGGATGTGGCAGATGGGTAGGTATGGCTGGTATTTGGTTATGAGAGGCGGGTAGGTGTGGTAGGCGTGTAGGTGTGACAGGTGTGTGGTATGGCAGGTGTGTAGGTACGGCTGGTGTACAGGTGTTCAGGGTGTGTAGATGTGGCTGGTGTATAGGTGTGGCTGGTGTATAGACGTGGAAGCATAACATACAAAACAGAAACTCTCAACAAAAATGGTGTCAATCACTACTGGTCACTGGTGGTAGTAACAGTAACAATGTACTTCCTGTGCATCACTTATTTTTATGCCATGTTCTCTTCTACATTATTTATTCATACGACTATTATTTCATGTTACTGTTCTCTCCTAACGTAATTCCAGTTTTTCTCTTTTCTTTTTTATCAAGAGTTTGATTGTGGCCGAACCGCACTTAATCTAACCTAGACATAAATTAAAATAACCTTGGCATGTTTTGTCTTAGGGTTCTGTAGGTCAACTTGTAGCTCCCAGACATTTTAGTAGGTCTGTTCCGCCATAGGCAAACGCACGAGAGAGAACGCAACTTCAGATAAAATACCTTTTTTCATTATAATTTTTTCCTTCTTCAGGCGATTGTATTCAGTTCAAGATAGGCTTGTCGAAAAGGAAGGGTTAGATACTGCCTCCATTAACCCCCTGACCACTGGACATCCTTCCTAAGCTGAACAAAATCGTCTGTTAGCATGAAGAACAGAGTACAGAGTGAAGTACGTCCTTAGGCTGAAAGACGTTAAGAATATAGTTGTTGGGTTAGAAAAAAATTAGAAAATGTTGAAATCATCTAAGAAAAAAATAGAGAAGCTGTAGCGCCGAGAATGTGTGGGCAATTTAAAGATGTTCCCTCCTGGTGGCTTTTACGGGTTGGAGGGCCGGGGGTTAATTCAGGCCAGGTGTGGGGGGTAGAGAGTGGGAAATTCATTAGTGAAAAGGGGCAGGGCAGGTGTGTGGGTTGGCTGGGTGTGGGATTATAAGCAATACTGGTGGTCATGGTGGTTAGAACATCCCAGTCGGAGCGATGGCCTTCCGTAAGTCCGATCCCCAAGAACTGACTAGACACCGGGGCAAACAGTGAAGGCTGGCCGCTTATCAATACATGTAGGTTACAGGACTGCGGTAGCCCAGCCTTACGCCCACATACGGCTGAGGGGTAAAACGGGAGCGGTTGTTGCCTTTTTTACTTTTTTTTTTCTTTTCTGCAGGTGAAAATCTTATGCCGTTAAAACGTGTATCTCAGGCGTGAATTCAACGCTGACGAACTGACCGTTATCCTTGCGCTGTTGTGTGGGTAATGTAAAGACAGACCCAGTGGACAGACAGACCATGAGTGAAGGAGCTCTGTGAATCAGTAAACTAGAGAGACCAAAGTTATTGCAGACTTCAGTAAGACAGTGAGTTTGTGCCAGGTGATGCCATGAACGTGCCCCTGATGCTGCCGCTGCCTCATGCCAACCTGGTGGGGAAGGGTGTGGGTGGGGGCGGGGCGGGGGTGGGGCTGCTGGGGGGTGCGGCTGGGGCGGGGCCGGGGCGGATGAGAGAGAAGCATCAGGTCAAGCTTGGGGGAGGAGGTGCCCTGGACGCCACCTACACTGGCTCCTACGATGGCAATGCCAATCTCTTCAAGGAGCAGGTGACACTGACGGGGCCAGAGCTCCTGCTGGCCAAGGTGCTGACCGGCGCCCTGGCCCGCCCTGCCCAGCCCCGCACCCGCTCCACCACCCACACCCACATCCATATCCCCCCCCCACGCCGCCACTCTACCAGCTGCGTAGAGGGTGAGGGAGAGGGCGATGCTGAGGGTGAGGGCGGAGGCGAGGCCATGAGTGAGGGTGGCGACACTGACACTGAGGGCAGTTCGCGGTGCTCGTGGCCCCGCGGGGCCCACACTCCTCCCACCTCGCCAATGGTCTCCCCGGATGACCGCTGGTGGGGCGAGGCTGGGACGGGGCAGGATTGGGCCTGGATGGAGGCACGGTGGGCAAGGCTACGGCGGCTGCGGCCCCAGGTGGAGCAGCAGCTGCGGAGGGTGCGTGCCAAGGGCTGGGGGCGGAGTGGCCTGCGGGGGCTGCAAGACCGAGTGCGGGGGCTGCAGGCAGGGCTGGGTGGAGCCTGGCGCGGACAAACACACCCCGGCCCCGGCCCTGCACCCTCCCCTGCCACCACACCGACACCAACTTCAACCACACCCACCACACCATCAGGTGAGGCAACCAAACTCCTAGAGGGAGAGGGGAGATGAGGTAAAGGAATAAGGTAAGGTGACGCCTGGCCGAGGATGAGGTTACCTTTGCAGCCACACACTTTTTACCTCACCCACTAACACAACTTTACCTGTCACTAAATTTCTATGATGCATTTCCTAAGACTTAACTCTTCTACTTGACTGTAAGACATGTTAACACTCTTACTCTGAACTCAGGGCCGTAATTTCTGGGAGGGGGGGCTAGGGGGGCGATACCCCCCCAGTGTTTTCTGTATATTAATTTGTCAAAACATTAGCTAAGAATAAGAGCTTATAAGGATAAACTTGAAAATAAAAAGGAAGAAAAACTTGGAGTAGTTTTGTTGAAAATTCAAACAATTCTACGTGTGTTTGATCGAATATTTCTAAATTTGATCCAAAATGATCATAGAGTTAATCATAATAGTACTTAGATATTGATTATTTTATAAATTCCAAGAGAATAAAGGCAGGGCGGTATATTTCAACCTGAATCCTACCGCAAACGTGGAAGAACAATCTTGGTAAAGGTGGAGCTTAGTGCAACAAAAATGGAAAACTGCCAAATTATTAAACTAAGCCACAATTTGAGTAGAAAGTTCAGATTGGCAGAAAGTGAAGCCTTTTATTTAAACACCCACCTCCATCATTAAACATACATGGATCATTAAACATTAACTTTTAGGTAGAATCAAACTGAAAATACCGGATGGTCTGCAAACTTAAGCGCTTCGATTTAAGTTTGTTGTGTGGAGGTGTATACAGTTAGTCGGTTTAATTTTGTTGTATGGAGGTATATACATTTAGTCGAGCCCCTCCAATATTCTGTTGAAAATTACTGGCCTGGAACTCTAAATAGAAGAGGTATTTTGAGTGCAATTACCGTTCAGTGCTTAACCTCCAGTCGAGTTGATATCTCTTGAGGTTCAAATTTTTATGAACCCACCACCTAAAGACGCTCTTTCACCTTGCCTCTGTGTGCTCAGTTAGATATTACTGTATAAGCAGGGGTGTCCGGTGTTGCCCGGCTGAAACTATAGCCTTGCATATCCGTGTTGCCTAGTATCATGACTAAGGTGATCATTAGTATCATCGTTACCACAGTCACCACTGCCAATATTATCTTTACCTCCATCATCAATACAACAGATGTAATTGCTAAGAACAGGCACACTATCTATGACATACTCGTGTATTTCCCCGTTCTTCCCCGTTCCCCGTCTTCCATTCTTCCCTCTATTACCTTTCTGTCCGTTCTATTTATAATGTTATGATTTCACCAGCTGATTTGAGTCATACTAATGACAGCGGGAATACCCAGTGTACTGTATGTCGATGATTTATCAAGTGCGAAAGTATAGCTATTAATGAATGAGTAATATTATTATTCACATAGTAAGGTTTGTGCAGTGCAATTAATTCTCAAATGATGACAAAATTTTTTATTGGTTTAGTCTTGCAGCTGCCAGACAATTTAATTCACTTTAGGAGTGACCCTCTCTCGTCTGTGGGATATGTAACCGTCTCCAGTAACCCTTATTATGTTGATAAAAAACTTAGAATACTGCCAGGAGCCACTCACTTCTTTAGGTCCCCAGGTTGTGTCCCGGGGATCTCATTCTGCCTACCAGGATGGCCCTTGGAGGTTCAATTCTGCCCAAGACCTGCTTGGGATAGAGATCTACCAGTGTGCAAAATTTAGTTTTGCACAGTTATAGAAGTACCGTAGGTGTGCCATCCATTTCATTAACACTTGTTCTGTTTACAGTAAACTAAACATACAGACGGGTGCCCGTGAAGTTCCCACCTATCACGTCCGGGTGTAGACAGGGATCTTAGCTGGTTTACCCCTACCTGGCAGGGGCAGAGATCTACCATGCAGAATGGAAGGACGGTCCTCAGGGATCAAATTCTGCCTACTGGAGCGGCCTTCAGATGACTCATCCTGTCCAAAGCCTAGTCAGGATAAAGATCCAACAGGGCGCTGAGTTTCATTCTCCTAACTTAAAAACCCTCCTATTTACACCTCCCACCCCCCTGCTCCACCCATCCAGTGCCTCTTCATATGGTTAGAGTAAACATAGAATACAACAGGCCTGGTGTGGGTGTAGATAGGGATCTTCATTGGTCCCACCCTACCTAAAATCTTGGTCCTTGTTTGGTTTACCTTTGTGCAAAACATCGTTTCTCTAGGTGAAAATTCTGGCAGTCCACTGAAGACATACACACACAAAAAAAAAAAACACGCACGCACGCAGGTACGCACGTACTCACCCGCACGCGCGCGTACGTCACTTTATATATAAAATCTGTGTCAGTCTTTTCGCCAAATAAATGGAAATAACAGTATGCAGTACAGCTAACATTAACATGTTTCATTTTCACAGTGCCCTCCCCACACCACCTCCCAAAAAAGATTCTTCGTAAATTGCCTTCTCTTCTTACTCAGCAGAAAGTGTTACCTCATCGTAACCACCCCAAATCGAACCCTGTCTATCCTGAAGTAATTTAAATTTACACCACAGATGGAAGACAAAGTAAAGCAAAGCACATTTCTTCCACGAAAATAATACATGTTACTGCTGTCCGTGCGTTGCCCCTATTTGTAGAATTATAAATCTTGCTTGTATCACAGTGACCATCATCATCAACCAATCCTATTTCCCACCATTAAATACAGTATAGGTTTGGCAAGATCCAGAAAACTAAAAGCAAGAAAACTCATTATTCGAACCCTCGAATTATCCGGTTCACCTCACAGCCAGACAACCACAACAAAGTTGGTCAGCACTTAGGTACTCTCTCAGCATCTATGGAGCAGAGTCATTCCGACATCTGCCAAGTAAAAAAGGGGATGCCACCCACGTCATGTGTATTGCTATACAAACTTCATTCAGTTCTAACCATCGTCATTTCGTATGTCTCTTCATTGTCCACAGTTTGGTATGTCACACAGTAGCTAAGAAACCATACTCTTGACTTTAAACGCCACTTTCGGCTTTCAGACTCACTAACATATACTCTTTTCACCATCGTACCACACGAATATTCATTCTCTTCTTTGTAACCATACACCCAAAGCACACTCCCTTATACCCGTCGATCAGTAAACTCTCCACTGATCACTCGAAACATTTCGTAAACATGCTGTACCAGTGTCTCACGCCCATCTGATAATGAAGGTACATTAGTAACACACACACACACACACACACACACACACACACACACACACACACACACACACACACACCACACACACACACAAACACACACACACCGCTCGCTGGCTCAGTGGTTGCGTTCTCGCTTGCCATCTGGCAGACGGGAGTTCGCGCCCCGCTCAGGATGCGAAGTTTCACTGACGAAGTGGGTGGTTACTGTCCCCCTTGAGCAAGGGGATGGGTGTGCGTGTGTGAAGGTCACAGCCTTGCCCTTAGATCGGACTATATGAGCTCTCAGCTCCCTTCCGGGAGGGTAAAAGCTGACGATTAAGACCATCAAGTGATCCTGACCGACCCGGTGAATTACACACACTCGTGCGCAAGCAAGCATGCAGTATATTTACAGCCACCGTAAACTACCTACTTTTCTGTCTTGTATAAACACCACCATCGACCCATCTTCCTTGCCCCTATTAAGTTTCTACATGATTTCCGTACTTATCTTTCCTCTTTGTCACCTCACCGTGCAGCTTAAACTTTTACATCATTTGAAGTTTTTTTCTGTTCACCAACACATTATATTGTTAATCAACACTCTCAATAACCTTCATTTTATTCTTCTGTACATTCACTTTCAGACACAGCAGATCGCAAACAAACCGTCCCATCACGCAGTTAACAAGCTACATCGCACCATCAGTATACTTTTTGCCCGAAATATGACATCTTTCACTACACCTCGGTACACATCAGTTTTCCTAACTTGTGTTTTTACGATTTTACACAATGGGATATCACTCACCATTTGTCTCACAAAACTGATACTGAGCCTCTAACATACATGTGGCTAGTGGTGGCGGCCACCATCCACACACTTGATGTAATGCAGCTTACTTCTTCCTTAGGTAACCTCACACTAAGTGACAAGGCTAATGGTTTCCTGTAACTAAGGAAGCCATTTACAACTTTGGATGGTAACCAAAAAACCAAATAACGGGGTGATGGAACCTACTATAGTGCCCCTGTTAACTGGGTGGAGACATATGCGACGTCCATCCAGGAACCAAACCTTCACACACTTCCACGCACCTTTCCACAGCGAGGAGCTGTTCGCCGCAAGGGAACATCGGTTCACTGCACGGGCCAGAGCTGTAGGAGCGATTGCTTGACTGTGGTTGATAGGTTTGCTAGACCAGACACACTGGGGTTGATCTACAACTACACAAACATACATCTTCACTTACAGAAGATTAATTACGATCATGTGACTGCTTCAAATCGTTCAGTAGCTTTTCATCTACACTATTCATACATGACACCTTCTACAGTCCTATGTTCACCTCGTTATATATAATTATGCCCTTCCAAGATCCAACATTGACATAGATATTCTGAAGTATTTCTAATTATACTATCTTGCAATATCTGATCTATACATCGCTCATTATTCTAGAGAGTATTCTGACCATTATTCACCATTTTTCTGTTTACTGCCTAACATATTTCAGCACTGTTCTTTTCTGCATCTTATGTACAATTTTTTCCACAGTAGTTTATGGATTTTTTTCAATCGTCTACACTTTTCATCAGAGTAGTGTACAGTCCCCGCCTTTAATCAGCCTATTGGTATGGCTTCATGCATCCAAATTTTCTAGTGTATTTCCCATAGATGTGGGAATGGGAGACTGGGAGGTGGCATGCTGCTATGTTTATTAAAAGTAACCTTCATCCAGTTGTAATCCCTAAACCATCAATTGACAATATTGATATACAATAACTTATGTTCAGCTCAGAAATGAAACATGCAGAAAGATGACATCATGATTACTTTATCATCCACCAGCCCAGTCTTGCGAAATTGACAATAAAATAAACGAGCAAATAGCGGAAGTCTGTTGCACTCAGAATGCTGTAATTGTTGGAGATTTCAGTTACCAGCAACAAGATGGACTGGATCCTTATCTTCGCACACAGGGTAAGTCTTATCTACTAACTTACTTGAAAGCTCATTATATCAGTTTGTAGAGCAACCCATGCATGGAAAAAAAATATTCTAGATCTTATGCTTGCAACATCAGAAAACTTAGTTCATAATGTTCAAGTAGGGGACGAATTCAGTACTGCACTGGTGATCATCGCATAGTCACATTCAACCTCAGTTTCTTTAACACAACCAAAAAATTGTAGTTTCGAGAAAATCCCAGACTACAAGAAAGCCAAGTTTCACAAATTAAAGCTAACTTTACTTAGCAATGAATGAGAACCAATTACTGAAATCACAAATATACACACAGCATGGGCAGAGTTCACAGAAATCCTCAATAAGGCAGTTAAGGAATGTGTACCAATGCATAATAGAAGACCAGTGAAAAGCAATAAGCCAAAATGGCGGAACAGTCTCAGCAAAGAAACTTGTGTATCAGAAATAAAAGGCACTAATTATGAAGAGAATAAAAATAATTTACCTTAACTCACGTCATAATGCTAAAAAGTTAATAAAACAAAGTAAGAAAAACCTTTGAGTACGCCGCTTCCCGTTCGATCAGCGAAGTTAAGCAACGTTGGGTCTGGTTAGTACTTGGATGGGTGACCGCCTGGGAACACCAGATGCTGTTGGCATAACATTCTCCCTACGTGTGAAGTGGGGTTAGTGGAGGATTAGTGCCCCTCCCTGTAAAACAATTAACTCTAAGCCCTTGGCCACCCCATCTGGGATACATGGCGTCTGGCAATTAATTAAAAAAAAAAAAAAAAAAAAAAACTTGAAATGCAAATTGCAGCAGCAAATCAAACCCCAAAGAATTTTTCAGTTATATCAGAAGTAAGAAAGTATTAACACCAACAATAGGACCACTAGTATCAGCAAATGGTGATTATACAAATGATGAAACCAAGATGGCTAAATTTCTTAGTACTTTCTTTACACCGGTATTTATAGAAGATAGTCCATGCTCGATCCAAACATTGTCTTCGGCAAGCATAGATGAAGACACCAAACTCAAAGAAATTATTATCATGAGAGAGATTTACTTCTTGTGCTAGATAAACTAAAAATAAATAAATAAAACACCAGGGCCGGATAGAACATCTCCAAGAGTTTTAAAGGATGCAAATGATGATGTAGTGAAACCCTTAAAGCATATACACTCGACGCTGGATTTGGCGGACCCCTATTTCCCGGATTTCGGATTTCCCGGACACGGGCTGAGGCCGGACAATATTATCAAATGCTGGACAAATGCCCGTACAAGTCCGGGATTCCCACAAGTGTCCGGCCATTATTCTCTCATATAAAACTATAAGCAGTCTACTGCACAACACAGTATAATTTTAGCAAGGTTTTGACTCGATAAAGGCCATTTGTAACACACACAAGAAGATATTTTCATACATGAAACACATCTTGGCAACCAACCTGCTTCACCCCACCAGCTCCTAACTCGTGGCAATATCCCATTTGCCACTTACCTTTCTCAAATGCCACTATAAATAGTTTATTGCGTAACAGCAAAATTTCAGGAAGGCTTGGACACAATAAAATTCATAAGCAATAAAAAATATATATATTTTCTTACAAAGTCAATGAGATCCACTCCTACTCACTTAGCTCACCCGACTCGGTGCGACTAAATACCGAATCGGCACTTGTCACTGGAAAATATTTTAATTTTTTTTCACCACAGTGGCTCATACACACCTAATTAACTGAAATCCACTAAAAAAAATTGTAATTATTCTAACTTAATTTAAAAATTAGGTTTCAGAGCAAAAATGCTCCAGTGTTAGCAGATATTTCCCCTTCAGATCGTCAGCACGCCTTGACAGATTTCTGTTCTGCATAAATATTTGAGTACAAAAATGTATCTGCATTGTAAATCGAAATTTAAACAAAACAAAAGTCCGTCGAAGTGAGTTGTTAGGCTAGTAGCGAAACACTTCTGCTAACTAAGAAATTGTCTCTCTGAATCCTGATTTTCTCTTAATAAGTAAATTAAGCACAAGCTTTTGACTGAATTTCAAATAATTAGCTGTGCAAATCTATATGGCGATAAAGATTAAAATATTTTCCAATTAAAACTGCCGATTCTGTTCAAGATCAAGATCACATTCGATGACTGTATCTCAATCAGCTGATTAGTGGTTGGCCAATGTTAGCAAATATTTCCCCTTCAGATCGTCAGGATGCCTTGACAGACTTCTATTTTGCATAAATATTTATTTTGAGTACAAGAAAATGTATCTGCTTTGTAAATCGATATTTCTTACAAAACAAAAGTCTGTCAAAGCGAGTTGTTAGGCTAGAGGCAAAACACTTATGCTAACTTAAGAAATTTTCGCTCTGAATCCTGATTTTCTGTTAATAATTAAATTAAACGCAAATTTTTGACTGAATTTCATATAATTAGGTGTGCATACATATATGGTGACAAAGATTAAAATAGTTTCCAATTAAAATTTCCGATTTGGTCCAAGATTGCATGTTTGTATCTCAGTCAGCTGATTAGTGGTTGGCTGACCTTTTGGTGTGTCCCTCTCCAGCACCATGTTGACCTTGTGGTCTTCCATTCCTTGTTCATTTTCCTCTTTTTCCTCAGCTTTCTGATCTTCTTCTATCATACCCTTCACATTCTCATCAACAACTGTCTAAACGACCATTCTTAGAGTTGTAGCTAGCAAAATACAGCTATTGTGTCAGTTATTATTATTGTTATTGTGTCAGTGTTATTATTTTATGTACTGTGCATGTTAGTTATGTTGGTATAGGTAGCCTACATTCCAGAATGCTCTAAAATATCGGAATAATTGCCGGACAATATTGGAGAATTCGGACAAAGTATGGTAATAGTCCAAGGAATGGTATGTGGGGCCGGACTTTTGCGATTCCCGGACTGGTTTCCCCCCCTTTTAGTCTGGCAAATCAAGGGTCCAGTGTATTCAATATCTCTCTCAGAAGCGGCACTGTACCAAGCGGTTGGAAATTAGCAAATGTAACTCTGATATTCAGAAAGGGAGACAAATCTCAACCCAGCAATTACTGTCCACTGAGTTTGGCATCAGTTGTTTGCAAGTTGTTTGAAACCACAAATAGAGATAAATTGGTCAGGCACCTAGAACAGAACAATCTCATCAAAGACTGTCAGCACGGATTCCAAAATAAGCATTCATGTCTTACTAATCTGCTTGAATTTTTCATTGATTTATCAACTTGTACAGCAGCACTAAATCAGTCGATGTCATTTACTCTGATTTCAAAAAAGCATGTGATAATGTTCCACATATCTGACTTGTCAAGAAACTGCACATCTATGGTATCGGTGGCAGCTACTAAAATGGATTGAAAGCTGGCTTACCAATTGTAAACAAAGTTTGTAATCAATGGTAAGGAAAAATGTTATAAGCAGAGTACCGCAAGGCTCAGTTTTGGGTCCTATATTGTTCTTGATTTATATAGACGACATTGATGAAGGCGTGTTTTGTAAAATATCAAAATTTGCTGATGATACGAAGATTGGTAATAGAGCAGATACCCCAAAACAAAGAAAACTGATTCAACGGGATCTTGATAAATTGCTTAATTGGGTGGAAATGTGGCAAATGGATTATAATTGATAAATGCAAAGTTCTACATATTGGAAGTAAAAGTGAAAAATTTAGATATACACTGAATCATTCTCAGCTCATGAATGTAAACCATGAAAAGGATCTAGGAATAATTGTAACAGATGATCTGGGGCCAAGTAAACAGTGCACAGAAGCTATAAAGAAAGCTAACAAACTAGTTGGATTTATAAGTAGATCATTTGAGTTCAAATTCTGAAAATATAATTCTTACCTCATACATCGACATCTAGAGTACTGTGTGCATTTCTGGTCACCGTACAGTATTACAAGAAAGATACAGAGAAGTTAGAGAGAGTGCAGCGACGAGTAACAATATGATACCCAGACTGAGGAACAAATCAAACAAGGAGCTATTAAATGAGCTAAAGTTATTATACTTATCATAGTGCAGTCTATGAGGGGATCAAATTAAAGTACCTATTCAAGATTATTAAAAGAACTGATAATATGGATGTTGACATGTAGTTTGCAATTGATCGTTCGAACTTTACTAGAGGTAATGGGTATAGGATTATTGTAAAGCATTTCCAGTCTAATGAAGCCAAACATATTTCCTTTAACGGGGTTGTTAAGATTTGGAATAAACTGCCCAGGGATGTGGTTGATTGCAGTACGGTGGTGATATTCAAAAAGCGCATGGTTAAGTATCTCGCTTCAAATCCCCAGCTAAACGCCTTCATGACTGAATTATAATGTAAGCTGTTTTTTCTCTAATTCAGATCGTAATGAAACTCTAGCAGGGAAATACTACATAATTAATGATAAATGTACTTTATTGACACTTGTAGTGTGTAGATATAGTAGGACAGAATATAGTTTACCATTTTTCAGTCTTTCCTTTGAAAATTCCACATCAGCTTTTCCATGCTTCATGGTGATCCTTCTCACTTTTTTACTGCCAGCTTCGACTGGACGGTTTGGTGGGTGGTGGAGAGCCTTCTTGCTTTACTATCCTCATCTTCAACTTGTAGAATAAGATATCATAGGGATAGTCTTCTCTGTAACAAGCAGCCTCAAAGGGACCATTAGATCTGTTGCTGTTGATTGCAGCCTCTTCACAACATGTTACCATTAATTTTGTACATTTACTTCTTCAGTACTGCTGTTTTTCCCATTCTTCACCTTTTTTCACAGCAGTCTTTTCTTCGGCCTGTGATACATTCTTGGGAACTTCATTCCTTCACCACCCAACTCAGTCATATGAATCACTAATATTCTCTCGCCATTCCTATTCGTCACTTTTTTTTTCTTTTCTTTTTGTATCTTTCCGTTCAGTCCTATGTCCTCGTTAATTTTTGTCAGTTTTACTCAATTTTTCTCACATTCATCCTTACATTTTGGCATCTATTTTCATGTATTTGCTTACACTCAGAAGTATGTAGCCTACTGATTCTCATTCAGTATATTCATCCCTGTCTCTCATCGGAACTCATTATATTGCCTACACTCAGCCACCTACTCCTTTCAATTGTCCATTATTTTTTATATTACTGGAGTACTAAACAAAATTTCCATTTATATATATTCAGAGTTAAATCATTCACTACGAGGAGGTATTTTTCATTTAGCTCTGGCTTGCACCCGAGATTTTTTTTTGTCTTCGATAGATCACTATTAATGAAAGAGTTAGTGAAATCTGTGTCTCTCACCATTTCGGTAAAGACATTTTTAAAATACAGGTGCAATAATTTGTTTTAGCAGAGGGAATGAACCATACAAGATGTCATCGTAGAGGGGTTAACTGCCAGATTATTTTATCCACAGAGATATAGGTAAGCCCCAGCTTATGAAGGTCAGTAAACCCATTGGTGCCGAGTGTCCTTTAAAAAGAACGGAATCAGGCACTTTCAAAAGTAGATAAAAGAAGAGGCGGGGGGGGGGGGGCTCAGGGTACGGAACTGTGAGCTTTGCGACTGTGAATCGATAGGCGGAGGGCTGTCCGCTGAGTACCCTTCTAGCAATATCCCCCACACAGGAACCCTGGACACTAATGGGTCAAAACACATGTGTAGACATGAAATGTTTAGACCAAATTCCTCTGTACAGTACATAACACAGTCAGCAACGAGATAGAAAGGTCTAACTTCTTTACATTACCCATCATGTGTTTTATGAATGATCTCAATAATTGGGTGTTTGCCTTCCCTTCGCTATACGTTTGGTTGCAAAAAGAACAAAGGACAAAAGGTACCATTGAAGTAAAGGGGAGTTAAGTCAGAATCGCCGACCCCGTGCACTGTGAGACACCAAACATAAGTGGGTGTGCAATAATGTGGTGGAGGGAACAGCAAGCATGACGTCTCCAACCGTTTCATGCTACACCACAAAACGTACCACAGCCTCAGTGCAGCACCTTAATTAATGCTGAGGTGGTGGCGGCAGATGGGGGGGCAGACCAAGAGTAAAGTGGAGACACAAGGCTGGAGTGTCTCAATAGTGTCATGATGTAGGAAGAAGAAACAGGCGAAGAAGAAATTTAAGGGTTCAGGCTGAAGAGACTAATAGTAAAATGATTTCTGGAAGAAGGAGAGGTTTACCGGGAATAAGATGGAGAGACAAGGGAGGAGAGTCTCAACAGTACCATGACTTGGGAAGGGGAAGTAAACCAAAGACTGTGGAGGGACAAAGAACACGAGTCTCAGTAACACCATGATTTTGGAAGGAAAAGAGAAGGTAGACCAAGAACATGGTTAAAGGAACTTTTTTTATGTTTCATACTTTAAGCCGAGTCTAGACAGAATGTACTCTGAGGCTCAACTGTGCTACGTGTCACACACCGGATGTTACGGCTTCGGCGTAAATATCCACCATCCCTACTGACTGCATGCTAGGATTGTCGTATTCAGGATTGGTGTAATGGTTTTAGCATAGGTGAGTTTATGACATGTCGGAGGGTCTTATGCAAGGTCAGTGAAGATTGTTTTAATGACATTAAGATCTGCAAATTGTTCCCTACCGTAGCCTGGGATCGATCTCGCGGCCGTTCGAATAGTAGTCTACAGCTTGGTACCACCCCTTGTAGGATAGTGCACTAGGAGACACGTACCAGTTTATACACAATGCTGCACGGTGAAAAATGTGTGTTTTATGGAAAGTATAATTTTTGTGGTGCATTTGTCTCCCTTTTTTCATGATTATTGCGATTTTTTTTTTTTACGAGTCTAGCCCCTCACAGGAAACACATCAGGTAACAGAGATAAAAAGATAAATAAACAGGAGGATGACTCAGTAGGGAGGTGAATATATGGATGGATAGATGGGTAGAAAAATAGACAGATAAGTAGGTTGGTAGATATATAGTTTATTAGACTAAGGCAGTTAAATACAGATAGATAAATATCCAGAGGCAGATAGATAGATAGAAACTAAAGCAATAGGAGACCAGCAAATACATAGACAGATGGGTATGAAAATACAGAGGTAAATATACAGTAGATAGATATCCAGAGACAGACAAAGTGATAGAGGCAGACAGGTAGGAAAGTGTACACATTACTAGGCAGAGGTGGAACGATAAATACACAAAGAGAACTCCACTATCTTGCTATCTTTCGACGAGTTTGCTCAGCTTAGGAGAGCCTGTCAAAACTGGAAGGGTTACATTATATTCTCCATTAATTCCCACAGGACAGTAGGTGAGGTCTTTTGCAAGGGGTATTAAATCGTGTGATAGCTGAAAGGATATAAATCAGTACATAACGACACACAACCAAAATCGTTCATATTAATCTTAATAATAATGAGTAATTTCATAAACATACGACTATGTACTCCAAACGTGGGATCAAACCAAGTGGTAAAAAAAAGAGGTATAAAACATGCAAAATTTATGAGAGAGAGAGAGAGAGAGAGTAGCAACATTAACTTGCAGTGGCTTTCCCCAGGGACACGTACGCCTCTCAAAAGGCAAGGTTCCCGAAGCGCGTGCGTTTGGCCTTCTTTACACGTGACTGACCTTGGACGTGCCCTTCTTCCATCTTCGTTATTTCTTTATGTGTCCGACTCTGAGTATAGACATGGTAGCCCGCTCCATGATGCCCAGCAGTCCAACCGTGTCACACACTTTGTTACCACTTCGGAGCTAATACTCATTGTCCATATTGAATAAATGCTAGAGGTGTCTCATTCAGGACTGTTGTAACTGTATCAGCGGATGTGTTGTTATGTCATGCTGATGGGTCTTGTGCAACTGCTCCAACCGCTAAATTGTCACCTTCCTAACACGTGACTTCCCTCTTTCCTTTGATCGTCCTCGCACTTGCTCTGGCGTCATTTGTATTCCTCAGCACGTCTCTTTCCTGCATTTCCCACATCTGACCTCCCTAACCCGTGTCCTTCATTCATTTGACATCCCTAACCCATGTCCTTCATTCATTTGACTTCCCTAACACATGTCCTTCTTTCATTCATTTGATCTCCTTACCACGTGTCCTTCATTCAGTTGACATCCCTAACACAAGTCCCTTATCTGTTTGACCTCCCTAATACATGTCCCTCATTCATTCATTTGGCATTCCTAGCACGTCCTTCATTCATTAGACCTTCCTTTACATTTCCATCATTTATCTGACCTAACACGTCCTTCATTCATTTGACCTCCCTGGCACCTGTCCTTCATTCATTTGACCTCCCTGACACCTGTCCTTCATTCATTTGATCTCCCTGGCACCTGTCCTTCATTCATTTGACATCCCTAACACACGTCCTTCATTCATTTGACCTCCCTGACACATATCCTTCATTCCTTTGACCTCCCTGAAACCTCTCCTTCATTTGCCTCCCTAGCACATGCCTCCATCAGTCTGAGCTCCCTGTCACGTATCATTCATTCATTCATTCATTCATTTGACTTCCCCGGTACGTGTCCTCCTTCACTCCTTCACTATTTCTGACTTCCTAGTACATGTCTTCCTTAAATTCCTAGTACATGTCTTCCTTAAATTCCCAGTACATGTCTTCCTTAAATTCCCAGTACATGTCTTCCTTAAATTCCTAGTACATGTCTTCCTTAAATTCCTAGTACATGTCTTCCTTAAATTCCTAGTACATGTCTTTCCTTAAATTCCTAGTACATGTCTTCCTTAAATTCCTAGTACGTGTCTTCCTTTAATTCCTAGTACAGGTCTTCCTTAAATTCCCAGTACATGTATTCCTTAAATCCCTAGTACATGTCTTCCTTAAATTCCTAGTACATGTCTTCCTTAAATTCCTGGTACATGTCTTCCTTAAATTCCCAGTACATGTATTCCTTAAATTCCTAGTACATGTCTTCCTTAAATTCCCAGTACGTGTCTTCCTTAATAAAAGCGCTTAACGAGGGACATGTTACGTTTCGAGGAACTGTATTAGAACGAGAGAGAGAGAGAGAAATGAGGTGAGGGGAGAGAAAGACAGCCAGAGAGGAAATTTAATTAACGAAGCATAGAACCAAAAATGTGCAATGGAAAAAAGAAAGAGAATAAGTTTTAAAAAGTGGCAAGGAATGAAGAAGATAATTAAAGATAAGAGTGAAAGAGATAATAAAACAAAATTATTCTTGTAACTATTCATGGAGAGAGAGAGAGAGAGAGAGAGAGAGAGAGAGAGAGAGAGAGAGAAACTGGACGAAGAAGCAAGAAAAAGAAAAAAGGCAAAAAGTGAATGATTGATGAGAGAAGCGGGCCTGGCGACAAAGTTGTAATAGAGTTGTATACCCGTCTGATTGTGCTATATATTGCCGGGGCACAAGGAACTCACAGCCTCACATTCTTGTTCGCTTAGGCGGCTTCCTAGTTACTTCTTCTTTTCAATTTTTAAAAAAATATTATATGCATCATTATTTTCATATATATATATATATATATATATATATATATATATATATATATATATATATATACACACACACACACACACACACACACACACACATATACTGAATATATATATATATATATATATATATATACCGATCTCTCTCTCTCTCTCTCTCTCTCTCTATCTCTCTCTCTCTCTCTATATATATATATATATATATATATATATATATATATAAAGCCTTCTTCACGTGTGAGTAGAGATGGAATTTATGCGTGGATAATTATACACTGAGGTAAGGCTGAATGTGAGAGATAGGAACTGGAAAGGAAGGGAGGGAAGCAGCGGGTTTAAGCGAAGGAGAAATAATGTTGTAGACATCTTTTTAATTCGCCGTACTCTTTTTTACATTACTCTTGATAAAACACGACTGTTTATTCAGCTTACATGACACTTTTCAACTAGAGAGGCGAAATATAGCCTTCACTGACCCCTTCAGTACTGGGGGTCCTTCCTAACGAATCTGTCATCTGGTGGTGAAAAGAATAAGATTTTAAAAATACGGCATCGTAGAGAAACAGTAAACTAGTAAAGAGGATGTGCTTAACAGCCATGTAAGCTAACGACAATACGGCCCATAGGGTTGCATTCACATGAGTTAGGAGGTTCCTACCACCCCTTCCTTACTGATATACTTAGCCTATTTTACCACCTTACTGTTCACGTGTATTTTATATATATACTCATATTTTCAAATACGATATAATTTAGAAGTACAGTATACAAGAGACTAATAACAAACCATGTGCAGTATTATATACGAGAAGGACGAAGCGCTAGGAAGGGTTCTGTGCTGACGAGAATACGAATTTTAGCCGGATGGGAACCTGAGCAATTTGTTTTGGATATGTCTGTTTTGTAGTTACACTCAGCTCTTTATTTCTGTAGTGACACTGAACGGTTAGTCTGGGGGGGACACTGAGCTGTTTATTTTATAGTGACACTGAGCGATTTGTTTTCGAAATCTTTGTTTTGCTGTGACACTGGGCAGTGTATTTTCGGCAGACACTAAACAATTTATTTCTGATTTAATTTAAACACACGTGCTCGCCGATATAGAGCGGGTATTATTCTGTAAGTGGTGTGTGTGAGTGTGTGTTGGAGGGGGGGTGCGTTAGCAAAATAACTCAGTTTTTCATCTGATTTTAACCAAACATTTTGGAAGAATTTAGAGTTAGCCAAGGAGCAAACTTTTTTTTTTTTTTTAAGAATACATGAAGGGCCAAGGTCACCTGGCAAGGCCAGTTTGAACTATTTTCGCCCGATTTAGACCAAACTTTGCGGAAGGGTTGCGGATGAGGCAAAAAGAAAAGGATTAATTTGGGGGAGAGGGGAAATCAATCGAAGCTTAAGGTCACAGGGGATTCTCAAAGGCCAAGATCACAAATCAAGGTCAACTCAAATAGTTTGGATCATATTAGATTTAAACTTGTGGGAAGGTTAAGGGTCAGTCAAGAACGAAGGGATTCAATTTTGAGAAAGAATCAGTCAAATGTCAAGGTCACAGTGCAACCTCGAGTCGTGTATCTGTGAGTGAACAGAACAACTACAACACTTCTATCTTATTTGGATCAGGTTTGAGAGATAAGTTGGGGATTACTCAAGGGGTTGACCTATTGTTTTTGTGGCCAGCAAGTTAAAGTCAAGGTCACTTACCAAGGTCAGCTTTAACAGACTGTATTCGACTTGGGCTAAGCCTTGTTTATCGGTTCAAGTTAAAACATGGATAAAGTGATTCGGTTTTCAGAACAATCATTCAAAGGTCATGAGGACAGGAAAAAGTCAAATGTCAAAGCCACTAGGCAATGCCAACTCAATTTTCATCCGATATAAAGTAAACCTGCGAAAGAGTTAAGGGTTTGGTGAGAAAGTTACAAGGCGATTTTGCAAGTACTCAGTCGAAGGCCAAGGTCACAGGACAGAGTCAAATGTTTGGTTCTAAGTGCCGGTGTTGCACTTTCTGAGTACCAGGTATTGCCTTTTTGCGTACCATTGACAAGTTTGTCTTGGAGGGACACCGAACGCTCTGTTTTGGGATGACACTAAACATTATATTTTGGGGTTCCTCTGAGGAAGTGACACAACACTTTGTTGTGGCGTGCCTGTGTGTGTTGTGTTTTCCGTATTCTGTAATGAGAAGACACTTTGAAATATGTTTTGAGTCGACACTGAACAGTTAGTTTTCGGTATTTCTGTTTTGAGGTGAAAAATGAATTCCATAAGAAATATAATTTTGTACATGTAAAAGGCAGACTAATAAGGTGTACCCTGGGGTTAGTGTGAGGTTAGGGTGCGTCAGTTTAGGGGGTAACATTACAATTTGCATAATTCCAAAAACTACTAGTGATAACATGTTGCAGTTTTATACTAGGAATTGAAATCAGTCTACAAAATGTAGATTAAACAATTCCTACCTACTTCGATTTTGTATTGAAATGTGCCAGTATTACTTACAATTGGCGATCTAAACAGTAACGCTATAACACTGAACCTTTTTGTTAAAACATCAAGAAATGACCAATTTGCGTATTTTCAACAAAGTTTTACAAATTAACCAAAGACATTATGTCTTTCTTGCTTTTGTTTTTGCCCATGAGTTCTCGGCTGACCACCTGACCCCTGATAAAATTAACTCTTCTGTCTTGACCATAAACTTGGGCAGCAGCTTCAGCTGTCATCTTCACACATCTCTTCACTGACTGGGTGTGTGATTGCCAGTCAGGAATAACCAAGGGTTGCTTCACAAATTCCTTGACCTGTGATGTTGTCAGAAAGTAGGTAAAGGGAGGTTCTGAAACTCCTGAAGTCCAGTCAATAAGGCCCGAGAGCGAAGTCGCCTCAGTGTTGATTGATGGTGCTTTCCTGGTTCTTACCCTGTTATTTCCTAACTGGGCCATCTCATCTCCTTCACTTCTAATAATCAGTATCTTCTCTACTGCATAATTTCATTCCAGGTCATCTTAACTACACAGCATAGCTTGGAGTATAGACTCACCGTGACCATATCAAGCTGATGCCTTCACTGTTGGCATGACCAACCTTCTCACTTCGCTGTGGCTTCTTGAGAGTTCTAGCTGAAATAGGAGATGCCTTGGTCATTGTATCCATTTGCTGTTGATCTTTATATTGAACTAGTTTAACACACACACCCCGACACAAAACTAGACAATCATCCTCAAATTCTTCAAATTCCTTCCTTTGAGATTGTGTTTAGATATCCATATCTATCACTGTTACTTTTTGTGTCTACTACAATGACAGTCTATATTTACTCCACTGGCACAGGCAGAGTTGCAACCATCATCCGAACAAGTTTTAATGTCACATTGCGGGTAAGTATGTCCATCAGTCTATCAAACTTCTCCATAAACCTGTCTTTCTCGTCTAACTTTGCTGTGCCTGCTGACACAATGTTAACCCGTTCCCACACGGATTTCAGCTTAGCTTTGATCCTGGCATGGCTGTTTATGACTAACCCACAAAAATTAGGATTTGCACTGCTCCGTTGTACAAGGCTGTCATAAGGGCAGTGCCAAGTTGGTCAGTGTTGTAATTCCTCCTATTTTGGTCACTAGTCTCCCTGAGATACAGTTCATAACGGCGGAGATATCTGACAGTTGGTAGCTCTGCTACAGGAAACACTCTCCCTGACACCACCAGCTGGCGCAGAAGAGTCCAGGCTTGATGTCTCGTCTTTACCCGAGACATTTTTGTGGAAAGCTGAACAGCTATGACACTGGTAGAAATACAGAGGTCATTAAAGACTTCCCATACAATACAAATCTGACTCTTTAACACTTTGCACAGATGCATGTCAGTGACAGTGGATCTCAATGCAGTTCATTAAGCGGTTTGACTTGCCAGTATGCAGAGACACTGAAAAAGAGAAAAATTACCTTACAAAAAATGATTACGTTTTCTCAGTAGCATAAAAATTTATAGTATTAAATACAGCATTATCCTCCTTCCTGCACAATAAACCCACCCAAAGGCCATTTTCAACATTTTCGTAAATTGTGTAGATTTACGCGATTTTTGCAAATTTTCAGCACAAAAATGAAATAGGTAAATTACATGTGACAAAAACCAAACATATATTTGTGTAATCCAGATAAAATCTAACATCTGATTATTAGTAATTTTGAAGATACTGATTTTGCCAATATTGATACACCCCAGTGTGGTGCTGAGCCCTTAAATGAAGAATGAATACATTTCTTTCCAAATTTCTACATTATGCCTTTCACGGTTGAAAGAATTCTTTGTATTCTACCCTAACTGATACCACACGATTTTATTCAGCTCAGAGTGATGCATACCCGGTAGGAATATGATAGTGTTAATACAATCACCAACAAGGTGCGGTGCCAAGGCACAGCCAAACCGGCCCTGGCAGTCATTTTAGTGCTGACGTATAAACACAACAGGATATCTAGTCAAGGATGTCACATATCAAATTTGGAGTAAATCGGGTGAAAACTAACGATTTTATGCCCATTTGAAATTTTAGGCCCGACCCACCTGACATTGACCCTATACCGCTAACTGGAAGGTGACCCCCTGATGCAATGAGGCGTATTACAGGATGCAGATTTGAAAGATGCACCTTTAGGTTTTGGTTTCATGTCGATATGATGTATTTGAAATGAGTTATGGCAAAAAAAAAAATTCTTTTACAATTTTTTTGACCTACAGCCTGGGCCAAGTTGGCCCAAAATTTAATCATGTGATCAGAAGGTCATAGCCCATCATCCCTGTAATTTTAGTCAAAATCGCAATTGTAGTTTTTACGTAAAGTTGTTAACAGACAAATAGACAAACAAACAAACAGACAAATCGAGTGAAAACAGTGCCTGTCCCCGAACCCTCCGGGGCGGGAACGGATAATAACCCTCTCGTGTTTGGAGCAACTACAATATTTCTTTCCAAGTACCGCCAGGTGATTGTATCCTGATAAGAGTGAGTCACAAGAACCTAAGAGTGTTAATACTGTCACCATTAACCCTCTCATGGTCGAGATCACGTTAGTATTTTATTCCAGCTAAAGTCAGGTGATTTTGTTCAATTGAGAAAGAGTTTCAGGAGCCTCTGAGTGTAATTTAAAGACTGAAAAGTGAGCTGGAAAAGAAAACTATAAATTGGATATTGACGTGTAGTTACGGGGACTAATGGAATGCTAGCTGTGTAACCGAGAAATGTTGAGAGCTTGAATAATGCATGATTTTTTTTTTTTTTTGTCATTTCTGTTATTTTGTGAAGTGAATGAAACACCGGACATGGAATCTGATACACTGGGGACGTAATAAAATAAAAATAAAAATACAGAGATAAAACTGTAATATAAGCGATATATGTTGAACGTCGGAATGATGAATGAACAGTGTTTTGATATTTCTCTGTCAGGTGAAAATGAAAACGTGAACCATAAATCTATCATGGCGTACATGCGAAATAATGAGTAAAAGCTGATACTGTGAGTGAAAGCCGTTAATACCTTCAGTCTGTTGACATAGTTCTAAATTTATTCTTGAGACTCAGGCGATTTTACTCCACTTACGTGTAGATCAGCATTGTAGTGAAAGGATTAATGAGGGATATAATTGCGCAGCCCTTCCCGTTTGCAAAATCTCCTCAACGCTGAAAAAAAATTCGCTGGTGACAAGAACGTTATCCATTATCCACTGCTGTACTGAAGGGCGAAAGAAGTGGAATTATTATCTACTGTATCTATCTAACGCCAGACACTTTAACGTTAAAGCTGGCCACAAATGAATCGCCTCCATGTCACCCTGTTCTCTGCCATCTGGCCGCCCTCTCCCCAACTTACACCTTTTTTTCTTTAACATCTCTTTACCCAATCCCTTCATATTTTCATCCTCGGTTCACTCCTCCTCTCCTCCTCCCCCTCCATGTCTCTCACATACATTCTTTTAGTCAGCCTCTCATTCACCATCCTCACCACATACCCAGATCATCTCAGAGTATTTCTACTATGTGTTCTAGCACGTCTACATCAACCTGTCTTATTTGTCTGCTTGTCTGTCCACGCAACTCCACATGCTCCTTACAAATAACTCATTTCCATTGTTTCCAGTCTTGATGTGCGTCCTTCCAGTTGGATCCAAGCATCACTTCCAAAAGTCAGAATTTAGATCACAATACCGTCATGCAACGACTTTTTTTTACTTCCATCCCCACTTCCCTGTTCCTTATCACTGCATTCAGCGAACCGCAACCTTTCTTCCCTGCTGTACCCTTTCACACACTATTCCCTAACCGTACATCCTTACATATGACACTGCCGAAATATTTGAAGGCATTCACAGTTTCCGTTTCCTGACTATCGAACCTTATTGCGAGGTCCGAGACTTCAACTGTTTGGAAAACCATAAATATACTCAGCCGCGTTCTGTTTTAGTATATTCACTGGAATGTCGACTGAATAATTTTGTTTTGTTAATGATATACGGATAAAAATCAGTAATAAGAGTTTTATTAACCTGTTCAATCCGGTGGTGTACATTTCTGTTTCCACACGATATTATTCAACTTAGCAATTTTGAAATGGAATGGAGCAATTTTGAAATGGAATGGAGTTGTTAGATATATCTTTCCTTAACTCTGTTGTAACAAGAGATCATTCCTAAATTTATAATATCGTCTAACAGCAGTAATAATAAATAATACAATACGCTGCTGACTGTAGGAGCTAAAACTGAGTCAGCGAAGTTACGGTGACAGAACAGGTTGGTCACATTATTAAAAATGAGAAAGCGGAAATTTATGCAAAATCTATATGGTTATGGAACAGTTGAGACGTGAGTTGTGATTACCCTCCATGCCTCGTTACAGGGTGCAGTCATCAGAGAGGAGGCGAACCAGAGCACGCTGTAAATTCACCATCAGTTGCACAAATTGTTCTCAGAACTTGGGGACTTGCCTGCTCCCCCTAACCCTAGATTTAGACCTTTGGCTGCTCATTACCTACCTCGCATTTTTACCTCACGCCCGACGATTTTACAAAACCTAGGGTAGGAAGAATGTTAAAAACCAATACGAATTACGTTTGGCAGATAATAAAGAACTTCGTATTATAGTCCAACTAAAAAAGAACGATTATATTTAGCTCGCATAAAACCGCCAGACCCACAGAGTTAAATATACGATGAAAATAAGGCGATAGTGCAAGTGTTTAGCGGTGAGGACGTGAATGTTGAATGAGTAGTGAATGTGATATAAATACTGTATGCCTTTGAAGCGAGGGAAGACTTTTGTATTTTAGATGACATAGACCTCCTAGCACCTCTTCCTTAGAGATTTATTTTGCCTTTTGCACCTTAATATTGTCTTGTATACTACTGATATCGTTTTAGTATCGACATAGCTTGTATAAATAGTCATTATAATACTCAGGTGCAAAATAAATCGCTAATAGAGAGGTATTACGAAATCACCCAGACTACTTAGAATATTGCCCGTAATGATACAGCCAAAGAAGCTGATCATGTAAAGAGTAGATGGCGGGGATCTGAGGAATGAGTCGGTAGTGAGTGTGGGTTAAGTACTGTACGTGTTTAAAGTGACAGGAAGAACAACAAGGTAGAGCTTGAGCGTCGTATTCAAATTGGCGTTTGAGATTCCCTAACACCTGTTCCTTCTCGGTTTAATAGCACATTTCACCTCAGCAAGCTCGTGTATGTGACAGATACCCACTAATTCGGTTTTAAGGCGATGATGATGGTACACTGGCCAATGATAAAATGTAATGAGTAAAATAAATCGCTAAGAAGAGATGTTACGAAACCCCTGCACCACCGAGAAAACGTTCGTGGGTGGAGTGAGTGGTGTTTGGTGGTGTGGGGTAGTGGGGGTGGTGTGGGTGGTGTGGGGTGGTGAGGTGGGTGAACATGCCACCTGTAGATCAAATTAGCAGATGGAGTGGAGCGCAGGTGAGGCCTAATGGATGGATGCAGGGATAGATGGACGGGGGACTGCTTTGATGTACACTGCTATGTTTACGTGGAACAGGAGAATTTGTACCCCCCCTGCTGTTTTACCTACTTCATTACCTCTACTTTACCTACTTCATTACCTCTGCTTTACCTATTTCATCACCTTTGCTTTACCTGTTTCTTAACCTCTGCTTAATCTATTTCTTTACCTCCGCTTAACCTTTTTCTTCACCTCTGCTTTACCTATTTCTTTACCTTTGCTTTATCTGTTTGTTTGGCATTCTATAACACTTTAGTATTCTTTTGTGTTAATTTTACCTTCTTAATGTCGACATGGTTAACACTTTCCCTCCGATGACTAACTGGTATTTTATTTTGCTGTCATCTATTTTCTTCTGTTTTGGGGAGATTTTTTTTATTGGTCACACACGTCCTGCTCTTCATTAACCCCTTCAGCACGAAACGTCTTTATTTATACAGAGAGGCAGCCAGAAATAAAGAAAAATAAGTCATCGTACTGGACACGTTACTAATATATTTTGCATATCAAGCTTAAATATTCTCTTGTGTGGTATTTACTTTTTTTTTCTTTAGTATGGACATAATTTGCATCAGTGCAATGCTTTAGGATATTACCTGTTTCATGCTCACGCCTTCCTCAAGTAACAGTATTCCACACAACGCCAGACGACTTTATTCAGTTGGGATTGTTATATTAGCCTAAAAGTATTGATATTGTCACCATTAACCTGCTTTTGGTCGGGAAAACTCTAGCATTCAATTCCAGCTGGAGCAAGACTATTTTATTCAGCTGTGGGTAACTCATAGGAACTTGAGTGTTAAGTTTTATTACGTCACTCATAAAGTAAAGTAATTGTGCATCAGCCTGAGTGTTTGGTTACCAGGTACTGAGAATTACCACACACACCAAAACGCGTGAAGAAAATCGCTCAGCTCTGATTTCTGGAACTTTGGAGTCTCAGTATTTCTTACGGCAACCGTATGTCTTGGTATGCTTGTGGGTATTTTTCTTTCCTTTTCAGGTTTAGCTCGCAGGCTTCTATAACTGACTCTCACCTGGGAAAAAATCATTTCGTGTCAGTTGAAAAAGAATAATAAAGTTGTCCCCTCTACGAGAGGACTAGCAGTGACAGTACTAATTCACTGGCGTCTTGTTCTCATTTTCAGCTGAATAAAATCGTCTGCCGATAACTGGAGTATAATATTTGAGTTGTTCTGACCATGAGAAAGTTATTTTCAAAGTCTAATTCACTGCTTATCCAAGGTGGCCGCGAAATCAATGCCCATAAGTTATTTTATACTCACTCATCACACCCTTTGGCCAGTCCAAGCAGCCCTCCCTCATGCATCCTTCTGTGCTCATATTCATTCACAATGACGACGAAAATATGGCTCCATGGTCAGGTGGTCAGAGAACTGATCTGCTGTTTAACAGGACATGAATTCGATCCCAGGCTAGGGCAGGGAACAGTGTGATGATTTGAAATTTGTTTAAGGAAGCATCACTGACAACCCTGGAACCACCGACTTGTCATAAAAACACCCCAGCTGACACTACCACATTAGTTGTAAATCTCACAGCTGTAACATGTATTCAGTATGAAGGGTGGGTATTAGCACCGAAGTGGTAAACCTTGCTGAACCTCAGGCAATGGGCTGTCAGATTTATGTCCAGTCTCGGATACATAAACAAACCATATGAAATGATCTTCACTCTCTTCTGTCAGTCTTGGCGACTTCCCCCATGTACCCTTCATTTCCACATTTCTTCTTGTTCCTGTACAGTTAATCTTTGTTCTCACCTGATCCTTACCCTTAGGCTTAGTACAGACACTGACTTCTTTCAGAAGGATGACACTTTTTTCCTTTCGGTCTTGCTACCGTGAGACTGTTATACTGAACTCAGGAAAGACCTCCTGCAGTGAAGAATTTGTAATGTTCATTAACCTACTTGGTAGGAAGACGTCTGTTATTGCTGTCCCAAGGCGATTCTTACTGAGCTGATTAAGGCCTGTGGTACTGAAGGCGTTAATGTGTTACACAGTACATTGCACCACCAGCCTTGACAGCTAAGTCACGCCTCCTCCTGACAGTCATTCATGATTTACTGATGTAAATTTCATCTTATTTCCTTGAAAAGTGATCCACGTCGCACAATATGCTATCGTCGTCTTCACAATCTTAACTCTGTTTCTTACTTAAGTAGGGTGGGAGTGATTCAGCAGAAGTAAAAAGAAAGTATAAAAATGCCTGTATAGAATCGCCAAAAGTGTCTGGTAAAAAATCGCCAGACATTCATCCATTCATCATTCACTCTTCGAATTTCTTGGCTCCACTTCACGGGCCAAACGGTCCACACAAAACTGTGCTTCGTAATGTCGGTGTGATGGAGCCATGAACGCCTGGTTATGGCTGCGGTTTGCTTATCCAAATTCCTACTTCCAACGGGGGAGGGAGCAAGAGAATGTAACCTTGGTGTTAAATTCGCTGACGCCGGACATAAGGGGTGTACTGTGGTGTAATAACGTGAAAGAAGTGCGTTACTTTGGCACAGTGAAGTAACTGTTATAGCAGTGTAATAAGTCTTGACCTTCCCCGGCTGTTGTAATTGCCGCCTTCTCTGATAGATCATGCGTATGTGAACAGGTGTGTGCCTGGGTGAAGACAGTATATAAACGTAGACTATATGTGTGTGCTTTTATGCATCAGCGTAGACTATTGTACATGTGCGTGTGTGTGTGTGTGTGTGTGTGTGTGTGTGTGTGTATGAGAGAGAGAGAGAGAGAGAGAGAGAGAGAGAGGTGTCAGGTGTGCGTGTGTAAGAGTATTTTGGCATGTGTGCTTCGGGAGGGGTGTGTATGTATACCGGTGCGAGTCAATACTACCACTACCAACACCAGCACACACACACACACACACACACACACACACACACACACACACTCCTATTTATATGTAACAACACGCTCAAACATAAACTCATACACGCACACGCAGCCACACACTCACTGAACCGCTAACACAACGGGGAGTCCTTCGTAACCCCTTCAGTCCGGTGTCGTATCTTTAATATTATACTCCTGCATTCCCCAGACGATTGTATCTCTGCTGGGAGGATTTTTCGAAGTGGCTGGATTTCGTATTGCCTTCATTTAACCTCTCAGTTCTGACGCTTTCCTCAGATGAATTAAATCGTCTGGCAGCAGCAAGAATAAACTATAAAAACACGCCTTTGTGGTGAAGGTGTTAAGCAGAATGAAATTATTTGATCGGAATAAATCTTAAAATTGGTAACTTTAGGGTCAACCAGTATACCAGTCCCCCCACTAAAAATTTATCATCTAATTACTTATAGCTCGTCCACTCTAACTTGGCTCAAATTTTCTTCCTTTTACAGCTCATTTCTCATAACGCAGTGGCAGGAGTAGACAGTACTACAGCTGTGTATGTCTTTGTGACTAACACCTTTTTTTTTAAGTGTTTGCCTATTGTTGCATCTCAGCTTTGACGAGGGAGACCTGGCAATTTTAGGCCCATCAGTATTTACCCTTTCATTCCTGTGACGTCTGTTTTACTTCATTCTTCCTGCCTTCATACTACGTGGTTTTTATTTATCTCCCGAAAAACTTCTTACAATGAAAATGGTAATGAAATCAACATGTAACTCCTGTAGTTATGTTTTGTAGCCTGAGTACAGTCGACCGGGTATTGCAAGAACATAGAGAAAAGTCGTCATGGTACTGATTAGGTTCACCTTCCACTGAAATTATGTCTGATCTGTGTGTTCTTGCTGTCTCCAGACGATTTTCTTTACCTAAGGAAACTTTTCAGGATTGAATTATATCCTTCATTTGACCCAGTCACTACCAGGCACCTCCCCAGAACTGAGTAAAATCATCTGCAGTTGCAGAAGTAAATAAAAAGACGTCATGGTACCCTAGAGAAACATAATAATTATCCTCTAAGTCAACTGGCCGTGTACTTTGCTATGAGGCATTTAGGCACTGACGGTTAACAGGTCATATTGTAAATAACACAAGTAATAACTGGCTCCCACTAGCAATCAGGACAAATAAACTATTAGCTTATCACTTCTGACAACCCCGTCATGCAACTACTGTACCCATTCTTTAAAATGCATTCTTGCTTCCATCAGACGATTTTGTTGAGACTGACATTGAAGCATTGAGGGAACCACGTATCTGTTATACACAGGCTAGATGGTGGCCTCCATCATCCACTCATTTGATGTAGACCTGTCAACTTATCTTTATCATTCGTTTTCTCTTTCTCCCATCCCTCCTGTCACTTCTGTTCCCCTTCTTTCCACTTCAGGTGACTTTACACTGAGTGACAAGCATAATGGCTTTCTGTGACCCAGGAAACCACTTGCAGCGTTAGGTGGTAACCATATAACCAAATAACTGGGTGATGAGGAGCATACAATGGTGCCCCTGTTTCCAGGATGGAAAGATGCAAATGAGGCGTCCATACAGGAACAAAACCGCCACACTATTCCCCACGCCTCACTGTGGCGAGACATAGTCTGCCGCAAGGGAATATCCGTTCATTGCACGGAACAGCCCGGCAGGGGCGATTGCTACCCTGCGGTTGATGGGTCTTCCTGGCTAGACAGACCGGGTTACTCAAAAGCGACAACCCTGGTTAAGGCCTGCTGCTTTTACTTGCCACTGGGAAGCCAACCACGGTGTGAGTTAAGGCACAACCGTAGTGATGCTGTTGATGAGGAAAGTGAGTGACTCGAGGTTGTAATTCACTTTATCGAACTCACCAGGCACTCCATTATCCACTTTTAATTACCATCATCTGGTTAGCCATTAACCTAATTAATCAGTCAAACAATTAAGTCATTAGGCCCAGGAAAACTTGGCAATTATGTTGCCATTCGTGTCCAATTAACCCTGTGAGATAATGGAGGAGTCTGCCCCAGCCTTGACCTTAGCCGGCCTAGTTACAGCTTTTGGCACAGACTGAGAGAGAGAGAGAGAGAGAGAGAATGAACGAGTAAAATGAAGTGGAACTGACAAAGAGAGGAAGGGAAACATGAAGAAAGATTGTCAAATGGAGGAAAAGAGAGAGAGAGAGAGAGAGAGAGACAGAGAGACAGAGAAATGGGAGGAGGGAGGGAGGGAGAAGGGAGATAATATAGCGTGATTCTACCTCGCACCTCACTTTCTCCCCCTTCCTGTCTCCCTTCGTCTCCCCTCCCCCCACCCACACGTCACTTCCCCCCCCCCTCCTCATAATGCCAGGTAGTTCACTTCTTAATTTTACCTCCCTTCCCTCTGTGCTTCCGTCCCTCACATACCCCTCCCTCCTTCCCTTCCACAGCAATCCCTCTCTTCCTCCCTCCTTCACACACCCTCTCTCCTTCCCTTCCTCTTATACTGTACATCCCTCCCTCCTCTCCCGTCTCACCTCCTTTCTTCCCTCCCTTCCTATCACACATCCCCTCTCTCCCATTCACCCTGTCCTTCCTTCCTTCCTTCCTTTCTTCCTTCCTTCCTTTCTTCCTTCCTTCCTTTCTTCCTTCCTTTCTTTCTTCCTTCACTTCCTTGCCTCCGTCCCCTCGCCCCATATTTAGGGGGAGAACAGCTAATAACCAGCCCCTCCAAGACACAATAAAGGATGTGACAGCCTCCCTCCCTCCCTCTCTCCTCTTCCCTCCACTTTCGCCTCTGCCTACCTTCCTTTCCTCCCTCCACCAATACCCGTCTCTTCTATCCTGCTTCCTTCCCTTCCTCCACCACGACTCATCTCTGCTATTCTCCTTCCATCCCTCCCTCCACCACTACTTGTCTCTTCTACCCACGCTCCCACCCTGCAGCGCGACGCACCTCCTCATCACTCCACTCTCTTCACCTTCCCTCCTTTCCTGTACTACCCCCCCTCCGATACCCTCCACTCTTTCCTCCCTGTGGCTGGTACTCTTGTGGGCTTAGGAGTCTGACCAACGCTTACGTTCATATACTTGTTAAGAGGCTCCCTGGCACAGCTGCCATAACAACTTCAGCGGTACACCACCTTTCCTATTTTGCTCAAGCTTACATCAAAACATTTTATTCAAGTAAGGTGTAGTCCCTCTTCCTTCGTGGCGAGTGGTTATTATTGCTCTTTGTCATCTCTCCAGCTCGATAAGTCTCTTCCAAACTGAATACCATCGAGTGGAGGAAGAATGATTACTGTAGATAATCTTCGTCGTGAAAAGGTTAATTATTTATTTTGCAAATGACCTTGATATTCATTTGTAAATATTATGCAAGATAATATTGACGTGTCATGGAGAAATTGACGAGAAGATGCGTCAGAAACCCCTCTAAGACCTTGCTAACGCCACTCATAGTACTTACCAATTCAACCCTGCATATGCCACGTTAATTTTACGTTGTATAATAATTATGTAATTTGTGCCATTGCCAAAAAACGAAAATAGCAGTATAATAATAGTCGTCTAATATTCGTTAAATCACCATGGAAACTTTGCTTGGGAGTCTCCTAAGCTCACGAGAAGACGACCTTTTAACCATTTCCTTCAGAGGACATTTTTTTTTTCTATGAAATTCTTGATATTATTCTAACAGTTTTAATTTTCCTTAACGTTCGTGGAGATTTTGTGCTGTGGATAACTTATAGCCTTCATTAATTCCTTCATTACCAAAGCGCTCTTCTAAGCCGAGTAATATCGTGCGTCAGCAACAAGACGATATACAAATGACGTACGCTGAGTGGGGAGGTTAACCCATCCGCTGCTATGGACTCAGGCAGGGGGTTTATCCATCCATCCATCCATCATCCAATCCTATGTCACCCCACGAGGAGCGTAGGAGCCCGGGGCTAGGCAAGTTGGTCCTGGCATTTAAGATGAGAGTAACCAGCCTCACTCATCCCTGAATGGCATTACGTGAGCAATAAACCCCAGCCATCCCTTGGGTTTAAATCTGCACCGGATCAATCCGATTGGAGCACCTTAACTACCCACTAAACTACCAGGCATCATAATTTAGTCATATGATTGCCACCCAGCGTAGCAAATAGTTTCCTGGTGTACAGGAATCCATTTGGCTTGTCACTCAGTGTATAGTTACTCACCGGCAGAAGGAAGAGGAATGAATGAAGGAAAGAAAGACAGAAGAGGGAATATGAAGTCACCCCTAGGCAGAAGGAAGAGGAAAGAATGAAAGAAATAGTGGGTTTATTGAGGCTAAAAACGGATAATTTTGTTCAGCTCCGAGAAATCCAGGGGTCTCGGTGATAAGCCATAATCTCGAATAAACTTTCCATGTAGGAATTTTATTTTGACAAACACGAAATGACTTTGCACAATCGAGATTATTCCAAGCAGTAGCAGGGTAGAAATGATCTCAGTACCTTTCCCTGCTGTGACTGTACTGGGTTTTGTTCTCGGGCCAGCGGAAGCTGATTTGCTCTGTCAAAATAAACTCGTCTGGGCCGATGGTTAAAAACTACCTCGAGTAACCCTGCCTCAGCTTTAGCCATAGATTGTTACTGTATTAAGGCCAGCACCATTTTGTACAGCTGAGAGGCACTGTAGCAGTACATTTATTAACCTCTTCAATACAACGACGTATTTTATTGTACAGTATATATATTTTTGCAACTTACAATTTTTTTGTCTTTATCGGTTTAGGGGAGAGGTCTCGTAATGAAGCGTATGTCTGTTGTCCACTACATTCAAAGTTTACCCTGAACTGAATAACACAGCCAGGGAAATGCAAGAATAAGATACAGGCAACGCCCTTGGGTAGGAGAATTTAGCCTCCTCACTTCGGCTATTTTTTCCTTGCTGGTGCCAGGTTAGGGGAGCAGCAGAGTGTGGGTTCATGAAGGCTGCAGCGTCTCGTCCAGTTCAGTAATCTGTTCACGAGTTATATCCTCAGAAAAGAATAAGATTATAAGAAATTAATTTTCCGTGCAGATGTAAATCCCTTCACTGCGATGACGCATTTTTCGTGTTATCAGGTTGGTTATAGATTTTTTCATTCAAGCAGAGGTGCTGCCCCTCACAGGGAAGGAGTTAGCAGGGAAGGAGTTAAAAAAATATCTCTTAGTCTGAAGGCAGCAAGAATAAAACGTAAATTATGTCTTCGTGCTGAAGGTGTTAATGGATGCACCCCTCCTGCGATCATCGTCACTGCTCATAGGTCCTTGACGCCAGCTGCTCTTCCGGGTTGACGCCTGGTGGTCAAGTGGTGTCAAGCACTAGTCAGGGTGAACATCATGTGCTGCACAGGGGTGAATCCCACGAGGCTGCTGGAGGTGTTTTGGGTGTGTAATGCCACCTGGAGTGTAGGCCGGTCACCTGTTCTTAGTCCCTTCACTGTCAGAGATCTCATTTTAACCTGCATTATTTGTTTGGTGCATATAGACAGACAGATGGAGAGACAGATAGATAAAACCCACGGTAGCCTAGCTTTTGCCCATCACACCTGGCAAGTTGCATTATGAGGCTAGATGTTACCTGCTCCTTCACCCCCCCTTACCTTCTTTTTTCTTTCCTCTGTCTTTCCTGTACACAGTCCTTTCCTTCACTCCTTTCCTTTAACCCATTTCACTTCTTTCACCCTCAGCCTCCTTCACTTTTTTCTTTCACTTCCTTCCTTCAGATATTCCATTCACCTTCCCTACAGCACACTCGTCATCGTCTCCCCAGTCTTCCCCTCGCCACTCTTGCCTTCACCTCATTTCACTTCTGTTTCACATCCTACGTTCAGTCTTTCCGACTCACTTTCCATTATCCCTGTATCCTCTCTTCAGCGTCTCCCCTCTCTTCCCTGCACCTTTCTTCCATTCACTTTCCTTTCTCCACTCTCTCTCTCTCTCTCTCTCTTTCTCTCTCTCCCCTATTGGCTGATGGAGGAAAGAAGCGAGCTGAATGTTCATAAAAATCTAGGGAGCCGGGACGCCTAATTTCGACCTGAACTCGCAATTTTTTTCCGGCAGGTGCTCTTTTCTCTTTCCCCGTTTTCTTGCCCCCCTCCTCCCCATCTACACACACACACACACACACACACACACACACACACACACACACACACACTGCTCCATTACTGGCGTTATATACCGTATGTAGATTTGTTTACAGTTTCCTTATAATAGCCCATCCTCTCAATATTCCCTCACCCTCCCTCCCTCCCTCCCTTCATCCGCTCTCACTCCAGTCATCTGCGTCCCCTTCGCCTCTTCCTCTTTCCTCTCCCCCTCTCTCCTCTTCATTTTCCTCTCCCTCCCGTAATCTACTCACAGTCTTATTATTTGCGTTCTCTTCTCTACCTCCTTGTCCACTTTCCTTCCCCCTCCCTCGCCTCCCCTCCTCTCTCCTCCCCTTCCTTCCCCGCCCTTCCCCTCCCCTCCCCTCCCCTCCCCCTCCCTCTTCTTCCTTTTTTCTCCCTTTCCTCCCTTCATTTGTCCTCACTTTCATTATTTACGTTTTCTTCCCTTCCCCTCTGTCTTTCTCCTCTTCCCCTTCCTTCCCTTCCATCTTCTCCTTCATCTTCTTTCCCTTTCCTAGCGTTCACTTCTCTACCCGTATCTGCTCTTTCCTTCCCTTCCCTCCTTTCCCTTCCGTCTCTTCTTTGCTCCTCACATCCCTTTTCTTCCCTCTCCTCCTCTTGAGAGTCCCTTCTCCCCCACCCCTACCCTTCCACTACCTCTTCCTTCCCCTTCCTCTTCTCTTTTATACCTCCCTTCCTTACCCCTCATCTCCTCTTCCAAACCTTTCCCTCCCTTCCTCCTCCTTTTTCTCCTCTATTTGCTTCCCCCTTCTACCCTCTGTCTCCCCTCCTTTTCCTTCCCTTTCCCATTCCTCCTCTTCACTTCTTTCACTTTTTTCTCCCCTATCCTTGCCGCTCTCGCCCTTCCTTCCCTCACAATATCTCTTGTAGCCAACAAACTCTCATCTACATGCAAACTCTCTCTCTCTCTCTCTCTCTCTCTCTCTCTCTCTCTCTCTCTCTCTCTCTCTCTCTCTCTCCCTTGCCTTTCTTCCTTTTACAGAGAAAATTAGAAAAAAGGGAGGAAAAAGGAGAAACAAAATAACTGGGTGGAAGGAAGACGAGAAGGGGAAAAGGAGAAAAGAAAGAGGAGGAGATGGATGGGAAAAAAAGGAACTTGAAGGAAATAGGGCAAAGAGGGAGCAGATAGGAAGTCGAGGCAGGAAGAGAGAGAGAGAGAGATGGGTATATAGAAGAGCACGAAGGAAAATAACATCAACAACGTATTGATCTTGTCGAGGGCGTGTAATATGGAAAGGATTGGAAAGCAAGACAGTTTCTACCCCCAGCAGCTCCTCCAGCCTAAACCGTCAGGAAAAAGTGGATGGAAAGCTGAAGACAGGGAGAGCTGGAGCTCCCGTTCCATCAGCCCTCGGGGCTAGCTTCTGACCATCCCCTTTTGCTGAACTTTTTCACTGTTTCAGCAGCACAGAGAATAGGTCAGCATGCTCCTCAGTACAAGTTTCTGTCAACACCAAACTACATGAACATTACACACTTGACTTCCTACTAATAATTTTACAAAAAATGGCGTCGTATCATCAAGCCTGGGTGTCCCGGGGGGGGGGACCATCAGAGCCCCCACCATCCCACCCCCCTTTCCCGGTGACGACCAAGCGAGATGCCTGGATCCACTGTCTGACTCACGTCTTCATTTCTGCAACATTCGCAACCTTTCGTCTAACTTTCCCTCTGTTGAGCACCACCTCTCCTCCTCTAAAGCTCACGTTCTCTTCCTAAATGGGGCTCAACTATCTGAGACAACTGATATCAAACTCTTCTCTGTATCCTCCTATTTTCTCTATACTCATTGTAAAGCCAAAGGTGGCTGTTGTGTATAAGTACGCAATATCTTATCTTGTTCTCATGTCCCTGAACATTAATCTTCTGAATTCTCTATTCTCTGGAGCCAGCTTTCCTCTCATTCTCTGACTAAATATGTCTGTGATGTTTACTTATCCTCTGATTTTACTGACTATGAAAAATTCTTCAACCATCTTACGTCTGAGATGGAACACATCCTATCAATTTCTCCATTCTCTGAAATTTCCATCCCAGGAGATTTCAATGTTCAACACCTCCTTTGGCTCTCCTCCCCTTCCATTGATCCACCTGGTGAAGAAGCCTACATCTTTTCTATCCTTAATGACTTTTAACAGCTACTACAGCACCCTACCCTTATCCCTGACCGCCTTGGAGAGAGTTCCAATATACTTGATCTCTTCCATACAACTTATCCTTCTGCTTACGCAGTTAATTTTTTTTTTCTCCGTTGGATTCTTCCTATCATAGCCTTATTACCTTAACCTGTCCTATCACTCCTGTAAAGCATGTGGACCCTCCCAATGACCATCGGTTGTGGCACTTTGGAGCTGCTGACTGGAAGGCCCTCAGGCAGTACTTCTTTGATTTTCCCTGGAATGATTATTGCTACCATGGCCGAGAACCATCTGAGTGTGTCTTGCACATTACAGAGGTTATTCTCTAGGGCATGGAAGCATACATTCCTTTCTCATATCCTTCGACTAATGCAAAAAAGAAAACTTGGTTTACTCATGCTTTTACTAATGCTGTCCACAACAAGGAGAAGGCCTACAAATGGTACCGGAGCCAACCCAATCCTGAATCTCATCTCTTTTATGTTTCTGCCCGGAGTCGTGCTAAGTTTGTTCTTCACTCTGCTAAAAATATTTTCATTCGTACTAAATGCTCTGAACTCTCCAACTTGAATTCATCTCTCTTCTTCTGGCACCTTGCCAAAAGCCTTTTTAACAACTTTACCTTTTAACAACTTTACCTCATCATCTTTCCCTCTTCTTTTCCACTCTGATGGCTCTGTAGCTATTTATTCTGATGAAGCAGAACTCTCCTGTCAGACTTTCTCCTCCAATTTCACCTTAGACGATTCCAGTGCTGTTCCTTCATCGCTTCCCCTCTCTGACTTCCTCATGATCGACATTAAAATTTCTTCAATTGATGTATTTTTTGCCATCACTGGCCACCTGATGTTATCCCTCCTGTTTTCCTCAAGAACTGTGCTTCTGTGCTTACACCCTGCCTAGGTAAACTCTTTCACCTTTGTCTATCAACTTGCAACTTTCCTTCTCGCTTAAAGATTGCTCTCATTCAGCCAGTCCTAAAGAAGGGTGACCATTCCCAGACCTCTACCTATCGCAAAATTACTTTAACATCCTGTGTTTCAAAAGTTTTCGAATCTATTCACAAAAAAATTAAATTATCTTTCCAACCACAATCTTCTGATCGTCAGTATGGGTTCCGTCTGGGATTCTCCACTGGCGATCTTCTCACCTACCTTTCAGACTCCTGGTCATCCTCCTTTTGAGACATTAGCGAAAGCTTTGCCATGGCATTTAACATCTCGAAGGCTTTTGATCAAGTCTGGAATTAATCTTAAATTTCAAACTGCCCTCTTATTGTTTCTATCCTTTTATCTGTGCCTTCATCTCTAGCTTCCTCTCTGGTCATTCTACAGCTGCTGTTTTAAACGGCCATCATTCTTCTCCTAGACCTGTCAATAGTGGTGTTCCTCAGGGCTCTGTCCTGTCACCATCTCTCTTCTTTTTATTCATCAATGACCTTCTAAGCTGTACATCTAATCCTGTTCACTCATACATCAATGACTCCACCCTTCGCCTTTCCATTCACTTCCTGCAGCATCCGTCTCAACTGTTACTTCAACCAAGAGATGAGGCTATGGCACACTACTGCCTGACTTGGCTCATATCTTGCTGATTTTAATGCATCAAAAACTCAATTCTTAATTTATCAACCCGACATAGTCTTCCACATGAGTACCCTCTTATTTTTAACAATATCTAGCTCAATCCTGCATCTTCTTCAAACATACTTGGGGTTTCATGCTCTCGGGATTTATCTTGGAGAGAACATAATACCTCTCTTGCAAAATCTGCATCCAAGAGGTGTGCTAAGCCGACTCCGTGCCTTCCTTACCCCTGCACAGTTGTTGACTTTATACATGGGTTTTATTTGTCACTGTGTAGAGTACAACCCTCATGTTTGGAGAGGCTCCCCACATACAACTCTTCTCAATAGGGTGGAGTTAAAGGCTTTTCTTCTCATTAACTCTCCTCCTCTTACTGGCTTCCTTCAACCTCTGTCTCTTCTCCACACTGTTGCACCTTTATCTCTTTCCTGTCACTACTTCAATGGTCACTGCTTCTCTGAACTGTCTGCTTGCATCCCTCCACCATTATGGCGAGACCATAGCACCCGTCTAGCAACAAACTCTCATTCCTTTCCTGTCCAGCTCTCTAATGCGAGAGTTAACCGTTCCTCTCAGTCCTTCTTTTATGGAACAAGTCATCTCTGGAACTGTCTCCCTCTGTCTTTATTTCCTACTGTCTATGATCTCCAGTCTTTCAAACGCAATGTGTCCAGGCATCTCGAAATGAACAGATCTTGAATTTGGCTCTCTGTTATCTTGTTTTTGTTTTTTCTTGGAGGGAACAATTTGCAGGCTCGATGCCTTTGGTTCCTTCTTCTTTGCATAAAAAAATTGTATAGGAAGCAATAGAAATAATGTTTTTTACTTATTCTTAATTTTTAGGGGAAAATGACATGTAAATTACAGGACCATAAGAATGTTGCTCTGTAATTTTATGCTCGGTGGTCTGTACTGGAGAAAAAAAAAATCAGTTGATCTTTTTTAAAAATTTTCCACGAATGTTTTAACTGAGATTGGAGGGCAAATACTTACCTCTGTAATTTTAGCGCATTACCACTGCTTTCTGTGTTAGTGTTTACGTCGCTACAAGGCATTTTGGTCCACATGTTCACATCTCTTCTGAAGAAAGAATGCTTTGTTTCATGTAACAGGAAACGTTGACCAGTAATTTTATAGACATCTGTTTCGTGATTCATTTCAGTCTATTGTAAAGAATTAGTCAACCGCCGCATTATCATGACCTCTGACAAATTTTGCGTGCTTGCAACAGATCATCCCGTAGTCAACACTTCACTAAGTGGAATATCAAATTCTATGCCTTTAAGCATTCATGCCATGCTTTATTCCTCAGTCTTGATATTACTGTTACCATACCACTGAATTCAGTGTATTTGACATGAAATTAATATCATACTGTATGTGTAAACATGTTAGGAAATTGTCTAAGGTTAAAATGATAGTATGTTATTATTCTTGTGTTCTTAGCTCACTGTTCTTACTGGACATTAGTCAGTGTAATATTATTCAAATCATGTTTTTTTCCTATATGCTGCCTATAATAATGACTGTATTGTCCAGTAAAATCTGTTTGTCAAGGAAAGCCAGCTAAGCAGTTATTAGGATCTAAGTTATCTCCAGCTACATGGGTTTATCTGGTATGTTGCCTATTTTGCTCATCAGCAAACTAGGATTTTTTTCTGGGGGGGCAACCTTCATCAGTATCCTTTATATGAAAAGTAGAATAGGACTCAACGCTCAGTCTTGTGGCACTCCACGTGTAACATTCATTCATTCATTCATTCACTGGAATTCAGTTCCATTAGTTGGAATCTTGTATTTACGTCCCTTAAGCCATTCGTTGTTCCACATGACATATTGCTGCCTAAACCGTTTCCCCAAGTCTCTGGTGGAGTCCTTTTAAGGAACTTTATGGCATACTGTCTGAAAAATAAGATAGCCTTTGCCCACTGATTTTATTTCATTTAATATTTTTTTAAATTTGTGTCAGTGAAAGATTCAAGGAGATGGTAAGATGTGAGCGATTGTTCTGGGATCGATGTTGTGAATCTTCGATTATTTTTCACTGTAATTAATTGAATGTTCTCTGATAATGACTTTCAGTAATTTGCAGCTACGGATGTCAAGGCATTTGGATGGTACTGACCAAGATGTAACTTATTATATTCTTATATTAGTTATGTTGGCTAGCTTCCATTTCTGTAGGGCTGTGGCTTACCTTTGTGATGTTTTGATGAGTGCGGAAAAAGACTTTCATAATTCATTCCTTACACCCCATAAAACTCCTGAAGATATTGTATCAGACTTAGTACTTCACTCGCTTTAAGCCCAAAGATGTACCAATGGCAAAAGTGGAAATGTTGTAAAAAGGATGAAGATTAAGAAGGCAACAGGTCATCATGAGTACTGTAAATGCAAAGATAATACTATTTAGAGGAGAGCCTGCAACGAAGTATTTATACCAAATATGTCAAAGAGACTGAACTAGAGGATTCATAACACAAGTGTAAGGAAATAACACTTGTGTTTTTGGATAAAAATAAAGGTGACCGAAGTGAGTGCAAAAAATTATCGTGATGTAAGTCTGCTGAGAGTTTGTGTATGTAAGGCTTAAGAAAGACAACTAATTAGATAGTGTAAGGCAGATGTCAGAATAGTTGATGCTTATGAACAGAGTGATTTCAGTGGTAGCAAGGGTTGTGTGGAAGAAATATTTTAATTAAAGTAGATGGTACACAAAGCATGGGAAACTGAGTTAATGATTAGAACGATGATTATGAAAGCAAGAGTATGTCTCTCATAAATGGTAGCAATCGCTTATACTAGAGCTCTTTTAGAAGCATAGAGAGAAAGCTGATGGAATCATGGTGCATAGCCTACAAAAAATAAACGCAAGGAAAACATTGAGAATTTCAGTCATATTTTCATCAATATTACAAAAAATAATCCTCTGTTTTGTGTTACTTCTCTTTTCCCTCTTTTTCCTTCTCTTCTTTCTCTATTTTCTTTTTTCTTTTATGCCCTCCTCCTCCTCCTCCTCCTCCTCCTCCTCCTCCTCCTCCTCCTCCTCCTCCTCCTCCTCCCCCTACCGCCTCCTCCTCCTCCTCCTCCTTCTCCCCTTCCTCTTCTTCTTCTTCATCTTCCTCCTCCTCCTTCTCCTCCTCCTCCTCCTCCTCCTCCTTCTCCTCCTTCTCCTCCTCCTCCTCCTCCTCCTCCTCCTCCCTCTTCTCCTCCTCCTCCTCCTGCCCCAGTAAGCCTCACTCAGCACTCCTTGATAATTTAGCCTGCAGGAAGTTTGAGACCAAGACCCTAAACTCCTCTTATTGCCTCCCACGTGCAACTCCTTCATTACCCCATCCTTACTTTCCTTTACTTCACCTATACTGTCCTTACTTTACTCTTACTTCACCTTCACTGTCCTGACCTCACCCATACTTTATACTACATGGTACTTCATAGTCTTTCATTACTTTCACCCTTACTTCACTTTACTTCATCCTTATTCTCCTTACTTTATTGCCTTACTTCACCTTTACTCTCTTTATTTCATTACCCTCACGCTTACCTTTCTTACCCTTTCCATTCCCTTCTCCTTTCCTATTGACTGCCTTCATATTACTTTCCTTTAGAGAGCATTGCCCTCATACTTAACCTTCTTACTCTCCCATCACCTTTCTTCCTTCATGACCTACTCTCGTTCATTCCCCTCCTTCCTTAATCCCTACTTCAAACTTACTTCTCGTACCGTCCTCAGTTCTTCCTTTCATTCTTTGCTTCATGTACCCTTGACTCTCCTTCCCCCTTACTTCCTCCTTGCTTCCTCCTTACCTCTTCCTTACCCACTTTACTCCCTCCTTCTTTATTTTTCCTCCTTCTTGTTCTTTTTCTTACCGGTCCTCGCTGTACATTCCGTGACGCCGCGCTGATAACATGTTTACCTCGCTTCCTACGTGTTCCTCATGTCAAGGGTTCGAAACGCAAGGTGTGGTGGACGTTTCAGGTGACTGTTGGTAGTAGTGCTTATCCTTTCATTATGTGCATGCGTGTGTTTGCACTCTGTCACTACATATTGATGACATCCAAACTCTGACAACACACAGGTAGTCTGTTATAAATCCCTGACTTTTACATGCATCACTAACGACGGACACCCTTTCCCCAGGCATACATCGCTACCATGGATGGGGTTGATTTCGACTATCGCCCGTCCTTTCAATGAGGTCCGGCCTAATAGTGGATCTCTTACGGACTTTTATAATTACTAATATATATTCTGTGTTGCCTCGGTTCTCCGACCCTAAAGCCACACAGAAAGAGGCGGCGTCACCACACAACACCCGCCATTCTAAGCAGCCACTTTGCGTCTTAACACCTCCTTAATCCCCTTACCTCCTGGTTTTACGTCCTCATTAACGCCACTCTAACCTCCTTAACCCCTTCACTACTACACCTCCACCTAAACATAACATTGTCTGGTGATGGTAACAATAATGTGGAAAAAAAAAAAAAGGCATTGTGTTTCACGAGTTAATGGAGATTATTTCACCCTCTGCACTAGGAGTGGTGGTCCTGAAAGAAAATCGTCTGTTGGTTGCAGGAATAAAGTGAATATATTGTCATGATACTGAATACATTGATGTTTAACTACTTTTGTTGTGGAGCATAGTTATTAGATGCATTTAATTATTTTTACCTTTTCCAGGGTTATTCTCTCTCTCTCTCTCTCTCTCTCTCTCTCTCTCTCTCTCTCTCTCTCTCTCTCTCTCTCTCTTCCTATCAATATTAAACAGACCCTCCCGTCTCATTTTCTACCATCGCATGTTTTCCTTCTTCTCCCTCCCTTCCTCCCTCCCTCCCTTCCTTCTACCCGGAAGTATCTCTATTCATATTACCTTCCTCTCCCTTCCCTCCCTCCTTCTCCTGCTCTACCCTCCCCTCCCTCACTTTCACTCTGTTCCTCTTCACTCCCTCCCCTCCCCTCCCCTCCGCTGCCATCTCCCCCTTCCTTCCTTTCGCCTCCCCTCTTCCCTCCATCCCAGTTAGTCTTCTGGAGCCTTTTTCCTTCCCTCCTTTCTCTACCCTTCCTCTCCTATTTCCCTCTGTATCTTTCTTTCCCCTTCCTTCCATCCTGTCTCCACTTCCTCTTCCCGTCTCCTGTCTGCTTCCTTCTGATCTTCATAACGTTTTCTTTTTTTTTCCACTCCTTTCACTTCATTTCTTTTTTCCTATTCCTTCTCTCTCCTTACCTCTGTTTAAGCTCCACATCTCACTTCTGGTCGCCTTCTCCATGTCTCTCTCTTGCTTTTCTTTCTTTTCCTTTTCCTTTCCTTCATTTCGCAAGACACTCCCCTTTCCCTTTGCAACATACAGATCAGTCCTGGATCATCTGTCAGTATCGTTGTTGTCTTTTTTTCTCTCATAATTTAACTCATAGAGGTGATATTACTTCCATAGCAAAAACAGCTTCACAGATGTTAGGTGTGCTGAACCGCTCCTTACATTCTTCAACCCCATTCATGTTGGTGATTTTGTATAGAGGAATATTGGACCGTGTGTGGAGTACAGTTCTCTTGTGTAAGGGGTGCACAGGATCATCCACCGCTTGTACTGTAAACAGAGTGGAGTGTGGAGTCTCATCAAAGGGTTTTCTTCTCTTCAGGTCTCCTCTCACTGGCTCTCTTCAGCGTCTGTCTCCTCCCCGCAGTGTTCCGTCTCTCTCTCTCTCTCTCTCTCTCTCTCTCTCTCTCTCTCTCTCTCTCTCTCTCTCTCTCTCATTTCTTTTCTTAGTTTCTTTCTTTCGTTGTCACGCTTTCAGTTTTGTACCTCTACCTGCTCTTCTTCTCCTCCTCTCCCTCCCTCCCTCCTTTTCTCTCCCCCCTCCCCTCATCGTCTTGCCAGCCTGTGTCTTGGTGTGGAGGGAGGTATGGGAGGAAGCCGGTCGGTAATTAGAAGGCTCTTGTTTTTGTCACAGCCCAGTCCTCTGCGTCACTTACATCAATACCGTACTCTCTCTCTCTCTCTCTCTCTCTCTCTCTCTCTCTCTCTCTCTCGTTTTGTCTACCATCCTTTTGATATTTCCTTCCCTGTCTCTCCCGGTCACTATACCTATTTCCTGATCACGTGGCTCCCTACTGCATCATCATCATCATCATCCGTTACAAGTCCACTGCTGACCAAAGGTCTCTCCCAACATTCTCTACGAATTTCTTGACTGAGCCAATCTTTGCCACGTTTTCCCTGCAAATTTCACTATCTTATCTCTCCATTTCCTGTCTGGCCTTTTTCTGCTACGCTTATAATCTCTTGGTGTCCGGTCAGTCAGCCTCTTGCTCCATCGGTTATCCCTTATTCTTACTACATGGCCCGCCTACCTCCATTTCTGTTCTTTTATAACTTCTTTAATATCTTTGACTTTAGTCTGCTCTCTCACCCAAGTTGATCTTTTCCTGTCTCTTAAAGATATTCCCAACATTGACCTTTCTATTGCTCTCTGAGAACGGATTAATTTATTTTCCATCGATTTTTGTCAGTTTCCAGGTCTCACAACCATACGTCATAGCTGGAATTATACATTCGTTATATACTTTTCGTTTCATACAAACTGGCAAGCTACTTTTCATCATGTCTCTATGTTTACCGAAAGCTTTCCATCCAATTGCACTGTGTCCTTTTATTTCGCTATCATGAGCTTTCGTTAATTGTAGTATTTGACCCATCTAATTGTACTCCTCAACTTCTTCAAGAATTTCTTCGCTTATTCTGATGACGCTGTTTGGTGTATGTGAATTAAACATTACTTTAGTATTACTCCGGTTCATCTTTAGCCCTACTTTGAGACTTTCTCTGTTCAGGTCATTTAACATTTCTTTCAATGTCTGCCGTTTCTGAGATTAGGACAATGTCATCTGCAAATCTTAAATGGTTTAACTTTTCTCCATCTATGTTCACTCCTTAGTTTTCCCGAGTCAAGCTTTCTGAAAATACTTTCTAGGCATGCTGTAAATAACTTTGGTGAAATTGTATCTCCCTGACGCACGCCTTTCTCAGTCTTAATTTTTTCCGAGTCCTTATGTAATTTAATTGTAGCAGTTCCCTCTTTATATATGTTTTCGAGCAGTTTCACAATGTTCTCATTCACTCCTTGTTCTCGCAATGAATTCATAATTGCTATTTGCTCCACTCAGTCGAAAACCTTTTCGTAATCAACAAAACCTAAGCTCAGTGGTTTATTATATTCTGTAGCTTTCTCAGTTACCTGATTCATTGTGTGTAGATGGTCAGTGATCGAATACCCGCTTCGGAATCCTGCCTGTTCACGAGCTTGGTATTCCTCCAAAATTGTTGTTAGTCTGTTCATAAGGACTTAAGTGAAGAGTTTGTAAATGACTGATAATAAGCTAATGGGTCGATAGTTACTAAGATCTTTTGGGTCACCTTTTTTGAAGAGTAAAATAACTAATGCATTACACTATGTTTTGGGAATTTTCTTCTTTTTTATACATTGAGTAAATAAGTGAGCAAGCCTATTTTATACTTCTACTTCTGCATCCAACAGTAAATCTGCTACTATTCCATCTTCTCCCGGAGCCTTCCCTCTTTTCATATTTTAAGAGAAATATTTACTTCGTCTGGTGTTACCTCAGGTATTTCACTTGTGTCAGCTGAAAAGTTAGCTATTGGTACTACTGTCTTTGGTGCATACAGTTCTTTGTAAAATTATTCAACTCTCTTCACCATCTTATTTCTGCATTTAATGACTTCACTGTTTTTGTCTTTCAGTGATGTAATTTGTTGCTTTCCTAGTGCCATTGTACTTCGAACCTATTTCAGACTTTTTCCTTTTTTGATGGTTTCCTTGATATGATCCATGTTTCTCTTTCTTTTTTCTTCTGTTTGTCTCATTTTGATTAGCATATTTAATTCCGCTCGTTCTATTTCATCTTTCTGTGTTTTTACTTTCATTTCCTTTCTTTTCTTTTTTTTCATAAGCTCGAGTATCTTTTCTGAATACTTCTTGGCTTTGGTTGTATTAGGTTTTCCAGCTACCTCCGCTGATTCTCTAGGCACTTTTGTTTGTCATTCAGCTCATCCCATACTTAATATAGCTTAAAGTAAAATCAAAGGCAACTCTATGCTGTCACAACCCTTCATCTGACTAAGCACATATATACCCCCCCCACCTCCCTGAACACCTAACCAAGAGCATAAAGGCCCTCCCCCCCCCCCCCGCTCTGTATAACACTTAACATTTTCAGTAGTTTATCTATCATAATATTGGAGTTATGAGCAGATCTGATGAAATTATGACTCGTGCTTTTTTCATTTATGCAGCTATTTTTTGTTATTACATAGTAGGTACAGTCACGAAACTTCATACATAATTAGACATTAATATAATCATATATCATGTACAGTTTCTGCCTCCTAGGTGTAATAGTTGCAAAGTTTTTATAGAAAAATGCATTAAAATAATGTTTTACGTGTGTTTGCAAATTCATAACATTATATAATATCATGACATTCTGACTACCAAAAGGCACCAGGAGGCATATTAGCACATATTCCTGGAGAGTTTGAAGCCTGTACCTGTGTTAGTTTCTGAGTCGTAGCCCGGAAACGATTTTTTTTTTTTTTTTTACTTTTTCATTAAAAAAAAAAAACTACTTTAGACACGCATTCTACCTATCAAAAGGCACCAGTTCACTATATGACACATAAATATGTAAAATCTCGTAACTTTATAGTGAATACTTTTTAAGTTCTGGCCCGGAAACGAAATCTCTACACCTGGCCAGCCGGCCTGCCGCCCAACTCTACGGAAGGACACCTACTGATCTCAGTGATAACAATACACTCCTCTGACTTTGTCAGGTGGAGGGTAAGAAAATGTACTGTTGAAATATGTTGGGCTATCTTTACACCTGACTAAGAAGTTAGTCTATACTGATTACCGTTCCTTCCCTCTACATAAGGGGTTCCCAACTGTGGGAAATTCTCCCCCCGTGGGGGAGAATTTGGACTGTTCAAGGGGGGAATAACAGGTTAGGCCATAATGGCCAAAATTGCTTTTTTGATTAAATGTTGCTTAAAGATTTTATATATTTTATGGTCAACTGCATTTCTAGCTTTTAAATTTTGCCTGTTAACAGTGAGGCCACAGTTTGGATCCTCAAATAATTATCATGATTCATAAAAGTATAACTCCCTAAAATATTCCCAAAACTTTGAGAAATCCACGAATACCACTAGATTTCTTGCTGACACACATTAAAAAAAAAAAAAAAACTGCTAAATGGAAGCGAATAACTAGAATTTCGAGTAATTAAAGTAAGTCCAAAGGGGGGGAATTCCCTCCTGTTCGAGTTGGGGGGGAGGTAATCAGAGATTTTCTGGCAAAAGCGGGGAATGACCGGGAAAAGCTTGGAAACCTTGCACTACAGTGTACCCTTCCAGAAAGACGACGTTCGATTTAATGTAATTCTTGATACCTCCAGACAATTTCATTCAGATTCTGGGAACCCCGACGTAATAGAAATATTAAGCCGTTCATAACCTAGCCGGACTGGGAAAAAATAAATTAAAAAAAAATGTCTAGTGGTAGCAAAAAAAAAAAAAAAAAAAAAAACTGTAAACTGGATCATGACATGAAGTGCCAGACAACATCGCCCTTTTTTTAGCTAACACACTGCAGTAAGTCCACATTATACAACGTCATATTGGACATCCTTCTCCTAGTAAATGCACAATAACCGACTGACACATTCCCAGTTCACTTTCTATTCCACCCAGTTACGTTCGTCAGCTAGTTTTGCCAGTTTACGGTGCCATATTTATGGGAAATTTATTATATTTTTTAACACACTCTTCAATTCAAATAATGACTGACGGTATAATATGCTCAGAATCGCTACCGGCACTGGCTACTAAGTTGTGGGATGTTCTTCCAGTTGATGTCAGGTCAGAATTCTCATGGACTTAGCTAGTTTTATATCATTCTAGCCTTTAGTGTTGATTTTGCATCATTACATCTTACTTTTATGTTGCATTTTATTTTTGTCTCTTCATATCAACACAGTGTACATAAATATCGTACTGGATATTAGTAATTTATCCTATACAGAAAAAATTGTGAAAAAAAGGAAAATTTTGAAAAAAAGAGGAAAAATGGTGAAAAACCGACGAAAATACCACCAATGAATGAGTGTTATACATGATAATGCTGTAAATATATTTGTCTTAAAATAATTATAATTATTAGTATTTACGCAGCATTGTGTACAGTAGTGCTGATTCTTCATGGTATGTTCTTACCAGTAGGTTCTTAGTATCATTCTCTTTCTATAACATTATTCCGGCGTTCTATAACTGTACATATCCCACATTCATTTGTAAAGCACAATACCAATTACTATAAATAGTTTCTGTTTTGCTCTTATGATTCACTCATAACTGGTTAAAATCGTCTGGCATTAGCTGGAATAGAATATCATGGCTGTCCCGACTGCACGAGACTTAAATATCCTGCAGATTTTAAGAGTAAGACACTGAGCAATAAGATTGTAGGTAATGGTTAAACTTTCCCGAAAATATATTAGCATTCGCATATCTGACGGTTAGAAGGTCATCAGCTGATTGGCTGATTTTATAGAGAGAGAGAGAGAGAGATGCAATCCTTTACTGTCTTATCATGAGGGTATTGGCCAGGGACTAGGCTATATATTGCAGTCATTTAAAGGAAATGACCAGCCGAACGGGGTCGTCTCAGATGCAAATCCTTCTGAGCCATTTTTTTTTTTTTTTTTAATAACAGAACAGAGGAAGGAAAACAAATGAATAAAAAAAACAAAAAAACAATCCATACACCAGATCTGGTGTCTTCTGTTCATAAATTATCTG
>NC_137007.1:24011231-24038731 GCF_032717465.1 Coenobita brevimanus | reverse complement strand
CTGCTGTCCTTCACCCTTTTCCTCTCCCCTCTCCTCTAATCCCCTCCCCTCCCCTCTACTCCCTTCCCCCCCCTCCCTCCCCAGCCCCCAGCGAGCCACTGTCCAGGGAGCGGAATACAGGTCAATCAGGTTATCCAGGGAGTTCCCATATGTAATTTAGCTATACGATTGTTTTACTGCATCCAAAATTTCAGTTTTTTGCTCTATTTAACTTTTAGGTCTGTCATTATTTTTATTGTTGCTGTTGTTGTTGTTGCTGTTGCTGTTGTTGACCTAGTTTCAGTTCTTATAGTCTTTGGTGTATTTGTTGTTGCTTTGTTATTGCTCTTGTTTTATTTCCTTCTTTCTGTTACAGTCAATGTCTTACAGTCTTTTTGTTTTCTTCCAGCTCTGTGTGTCCTCTTCCTTTAATTGTTATCTTCCTGGTGTCGTTTATTTTTCATATACGCTGTACTTCATAATTCTCTGCTTTTCGTTTTGTTTCCTTTCTTATTCTTCTGTTATTGGTATCGTTACTGTTTATGTTGTTAGTTACTTGTTTTTATTGGCAATGTGTGTAGTGTTTTGTATCTTTTTTTTTTTCACAATTCATGGAGGCCAGACTTTGCACACCGTACCATGTGTCGTTTTTTGTTACTTTGTTGTTTTGCAGATCCATTGTTTACCATTTTTTTCACCTCTGTGTGTGTGTGTGTGTGTGTGTGTGTGTGTGTGTGTGTGTGTGTGTGTGTGTGTGTGTGTGTGTGTGTGTGTGTGTGTGTGTGTGTGTGTGTGTGTGTGTGTATGTGTGTGTGTGTGTGGGTGTGGGTGGGTGGGTGTGGGTGTGGGTAGGTGGGTGGATTTGTGTGTGGGGGGACGAGGGTGGATATTTGTGTGTGTGTGTGTGTGTGTGTGTGTGTGTGTGTGTGTGTGTGTGTGTGTGTGTGTGTGTGTGTGTGTGTGTTGGTGGGTGGGTGTGGTTGTGGGTGTGGAGAGGTGGGTGGATTTGTGTGTGGGGGGATGGGGATGGATATTTGTGTGTGTGTGTGTGTGGGTGGGTGGGTGTGTGTGTGTGTGGTTGCGGGTGTGGAGAGGTGGGTGGATTTGTGTGTGGGGGGATGGGGATGGATATTTGTGTGTGTGTGTGTGTGTGTGTGTGTGTGTGTGTGTGTGTGTATGTATGTGTGACTTTTTCAATCGGTTTCATATTTATCGGTGCTGACTGGCCGTTGTTGCGTCCGCCAGGTGAGTGTAGGGAGGATTAAGTTCCCAGTGATAGGGATTTTTACCTGCAGAGGGAGAGATGCCGGGTCGTGTGTCAAGGGTCGTGTGTCAGGGGTCGTGCGTCAGGGATCGTGCGTCAGGGGTCGTGTGTCAGGGGTCATGTGTTAGGGGTCGTGTGTCAGGGGTCGTGTGTAGGGGTCGTGCGTCAGGGGTCATGTGTTAAGGGTCGTGTGTCTGGGGTCACGTGTCAGGAGTCGTGTGTCACGGTTCGTGTGCCAGGGGTCGTGTGTCAGAGGTCATGTGTTTGGGGTCGTGTGCCAGGGATCGTGTGCCAGGGGTCGTGTTTCAGGGGTCGTGGTGATATTAGAAGTAATGACTGCGATGATGGTGGCTTGTGGTGATGGTGTGGGGGTAGTGATGGTGATGGTCGTGGTAGCTGCGGTGGCAGTCTTGGTGGTTGTGCTGGTGGTTGTGGTCGTGGTTGGCGCATGTGTGGTGGTGGTGGTGGTGGTGGAGGTCTTCTGGCTGCTAGACTCACTTCCGATTATACGTTTCCCGTAACAGTTATGTGAATTTCTTAGTTCGCTTTATTGTACAAAAAAGGTCCCTTCCAAATAAAGTATAAATCAAGCTCATGACAGTTCCAGATGGCTTGACACATTGTAGTTTAAAGACTGGAGGTCCTAGGCAGACAGAAAGACAAACAGACCAAAAAAATGAAATTTATTGTACAAAAGTAAGAGGCTGCAGTATGAAAGGCAATTCACCTAAATATAAACTTTCGTCATGGTGACGTCTCCTGTGTATGTATTTTATTCTTTATTGTTGGATATTGTATCAAGTTTAGATGAGCGAGGAAGGATTAGTGACAGGTTCTTTTAACCCTTCAGTTAAGAAAAGCCTATCCTAAGAATAAAAAATCTAGAGATAGAGGATTTACAATATAAAAACATCAATGTGGTGAAGGCGTTAATACAGCATTATATCCGTGACACAGCTGCAACTCCCACGCATCCCGGTCCCTCCTACAACCCTGCCCCGCCTCCCTTGCAGCTGATGAAATTGTGGGAAAGCAGTCCTGCAGCTTTTTCTTATTTAATGCATACTTCATTATACTTAGCTTTTTGTGTTACTGTCAACCTCGCATCACTTCATCAAATAAAGGTATACCCCCCTTGGTGCAAGACTGTTGAGTCGCTGAATACTATACGGTTGAGAACAAAGCAGCTGAAAGTGAGTGCTGGAAACTTGTACCCGCGTGGCCCTCAAGGTTCGCCCAACACAACTCCGCATTGAGGATGGGACGGGATACAATTTTGCCAAGTTAACTCTTTCTAGGACGTGGAAAATCTAATCTACCCTATACCTGATACGATCAAATCATTTTAGACAGCTTTGGAAAACACACACACACACACACACACACACACACACACACACACACACACACACACACACACTGCAGCAGGTAGTCTTAATCATTGCACACCCAATATAGACAGATTTACAACTGACCCAGTCGACCGTACCCACAGGCAAGGGTATGAGAAGGTTAACAGCATTTACCACTGCAGTGTTTAACATGTGTAACGCATGACAGTAACACTTTAAAGATTGTGTTGTAGATGGCATAGGACATTTCGTAGCATCGCTTTCTTTAGCAGCTTATGCTTATTACATCTTAATTTTCCCTTTTGTACTATGGTATTTATATATTCGCAGTTTGGCCATAATATTCCTCAGTAACGCACACGTGTATAAAATTGTGTACTAGGCGAACTACGCCGCTGAGGAAGACGCGTGACAAAATCTAGGTAGCGACTTAGAAATACGTCCCTCGCCCCCATCAACCGAGGACGTTTTTATATATAGGGTGGTGCATGAATACTGTTCCACAAGAAACTCAGCTGAATTTATGATGTATTGCAAAGAAAGCTCAGTCTACTGGTTTGGGCGAGGCTGTGACAGTGGCAGTAGCAAATGGATAAATGATGCAGGGTGAGGAACGATAACGCTAAGCCGTCCTGGTAATAAACAAGACAATACCCGACGGAATGGAAGAGCAGCGTTATATATAGTGTTTTAATTTCTCTTACCATCAGACGATTTTATTTAGCTTAGAGAGTTCTGTCAAAACCAAGAGGTGCGTGCAGACTGTTTATAACCCTTGCACTAGCAAAGGCCCCTCCTGAGTGAAATGAAGACGTTAGGGAATGGTAAGAATGTACAAGACGTTATCGTGGTGAAGGTGTTGAGCCATTATTGATCTACTGACAACACCTGGGAAGTGAACGCTGGCAGTGAACGCTGGCAGGAGGTTAAGCAGTCCAGGTGTTTCTCTCTCTCTCTCTCTCTCTCTCTCTCTCTCTCTCTCTCTCTCTCTCTCTCTCTCAACAACACACACCTCTTCAAGTGTGTTGGTCTGTCTGCAACACACCCTCCAAGAAGTGTGTATTGGTCGTCAGTACAGGTCTGGGAACACTGCACACTCCAACAGTCAGATTCAGAATACAGGTGACTGGAGATTTTGAAACACCTTCTCCTTAGCGACTTGACAAGCACATTTGACCTTAAAATCTTGTATTTTACTGTATCAGACAAACGGATGCTGTCCTAATATAGCTAACATACAAGACAGAGTTAAGGTTCAATATGCTAAAATAAACTGGGCAGCGATAGAAAAATAGGCTACGAAGGCTTGTGTGATGCCTACAATACGGCCTAGTACCATTGTGTGTGGTGGTGCCGTATGTGCCTGCCTCTGCGTGACCTGATCTCAGATAGACCCGACTACCAGCCCTCACCTAACCTAGCCTAACTTAACCTAACCTAGTCTAGTCTAACATTACCTGACCTAGCCAAGCCAACCCTGTCCTATTCCTACTTCTTTATTCCCAAATTCATGGAAAGAAGCCAATATCCACCCAGTTCCGAAGAAAGGAAGTTCGTCTGACCCCTCCAATTACAGACCAATAGCTGTCACATCTTCTCTTGGTAAGGTATTTGAATCTTTAATTAATAAGCATATTGTTAAACATCTTGAATCCAACAACTTAATTAGTGATAGACAATACGGTTTTCGCCGCGAAAGATCCACCATTGACATACTCAATCTCTTGACTCATACGATCCATCAGTCAATTGATCTTTTTGGAGAAACTCATGCAGTAGCTCTTGATATCTCTAAAGCTTTCGACAGAGTATGGCACCGTTCCCTGCTGTCCAAACTCCCTTGCTATGGACTAACGTCTTTTGTTCCTTTGATTTCTTCTTATCTTAGTGACAGGAAAATAAGAGTAAAAGTAGATGATGTATATTCAAATTTCCACTCAATTAACGTCATGCGTGCCGCAGGGGATCAGTTCTGGCGCCAACCCTATTTCTGGTTCACATTAATGATCTTTTATCTGTCACTCACAATCCCATTCACTCATATGCAGATGACTCAACACTACATAGTTCATTCACACTCAGACATCCAATTACAAAGTCTAATATCTCTACCTCTCAACTCAGTACAGCCATCTCCATTAATCAAGATCTATCTACAATCAGTGAATGGGGACAAAACAACCTTGTCTCTTTTAATGCTAGTAAAACTAAATATATACAGTTTACTAATAGACAGATATTGCCAGATTCGTACATTACCTTCAGTGCTACTAATATTCCCATCTCCAAAAGTATTGAAATTCTTGGTGTCTCACTTAACAGTGCCCTCAGCTGGACCTCTCATGTCAGATCACTTGCTAAAACCGCCTCAAAGAAACTTGGATTATTGTACAGAGTCCGTAACTTCTTCGCCGATGAGCAGTTGGCTATAATTTATAAGAGTCATGTGCGCTCTCAGCTTGAATATTGCTCACCCTTGTGGGATGGTTGTGGAGAGGTTGCATTAAGACAACTAGACAAAATTCAGAATAAAGCTGTTAGAATCATTAACAACCCTGCCATTACATATAAACTACCTCCCCTGCAAGTAAGAAGGAATGTTGCCTCCCTTGCATTATTTTACAGATATTTTTTTGGCAAATGCTCAGACGAAGTTGCGTCCATGGTGCCACCTCTCCATGCCTTCCCTCGTGCTACACGGGCATCTGGTAGCGCTCATGACTGGAATGTCACTCAACCATATTGCAGAACTTCTGCCTATCAGAATTCTTTCATTCCCCGAACTGCATCTCTCTGGAACTCGCTTCCCCAGAGTTGTTTTCCTCCAAATTTCAACCTACAACTGTTCAAGTCTAACTGTTACAGATATTATATGAACAGAGGACACCAGTAATCTGGTGTATGGATTATTTTTTTTTTTTCCATTTGTTTTTCCTTCCTCCGTTCTGTTAAAAAAAAAAAAAAAAAAAAAAAAACTAACCCAATCAACCTTCACGTCGTGTCACTCACCAGTCACCAGTCTGCCACTCATGCGCCGCATATCACATCCTCAAATCGAATTAATTCTTTCAGTCCGATTACGTGTATTTTCATTTAAGTATTTGCTACCCCAGACGATTTTATTCAGTTTAGGAGGGACCTCGTGTAGTAAAGTGTTAACGAAGACTATCTCTTGTTACTACTCCAGTTGGAACAGTTTTTCCTAAGGTGACTAAAATCGTCTGATTCTGACAGTAACAGAATACCCCATCTATGTGAAGTCGTTAACCCTCTGGCTGTAAAGCCAGAATGTTTCATTTTACTCCAGCTAACGTCAGACGATTCACTTTAACTGAAAAATATCAGGGTCCGCACAAAATTTAATTATTACATTGATCAACATTTAGGCCAAAAACATGTGCTGTGTTTAATTCCGGTTAACGCCACACTATTTAATTCAGCTAAGAAATCCACCGAAGGCAAAGGGTTAAGCATAAGACAACTTCGCCACAGTAGAACATAAACAACCTGGTGTTATCCCTGACAGTGACAAAACGTGTTTGATGGAGCCAGTAGAGATGGTTATAGAGAAATATTCAGCATTAGCGGAAGAAGAGCACACACACACACACAAAAAAAAAAAAATGAATGAACACTATTACGACCATTATTAACGCAACCACAACCACCGTTCTCATTACTGTCACAATCGCCATCACCACTATGATGATGGACACTGTCAACACATTTGAGGAAGTCATAGGAATAAGGATACAGTATTGTGCATGTGTAGCTGTGCACTAAAGACCCCAATAGTAAACAGTTTCTATCGGAACACCGAGAATGGCAGATATGTCAGTTTTGGTGACAACTGTCTTGGTAGTTTGGGTATGTTAACTTAATATATAAATGCACGTACGCAAATACACAGCCAAAAGTCCAAAGAACAGAGAGCCATGTTTACGAGAAAATTCATCTTGGCCGTTGTGCCAACAGCGGCCGTAATTACTCCATTATTTAGGGGGACAGACCTACGCATGCGCGATGCGTCTACATGAGCTTAAAACAAATTACCCTGTGTTCATAATGAGGTGCAGTTTTGCTCGTGTGTCGTTTATAGCGGCACTTGGTCCTATAGTCTGGTTCAGTATCATACATCTGTTATTGCTCCTTCAGACCTCCATCACACTTCTTCTCCCTCCCTCCCTCTTCCCTTACAGTCACTCGCTCCATGCTCCCTCTCTCCTCACCCACCTAATTATTCCAGCTCTTAAAATGTCTCCCTCCTTCTCTTTACCCACACACCATCATAAATCTCGCACTGACTTCTTTTTATGATCGTCTTTATGGTTCCCTAAAATCCATCTTACTTCCCTGCTCTTCGTCTCCTCACTTTGGTTTCTTGACTTTCTTGGAATATTTAGTTATTATTTCACTGTTGTTAAGCATCATATTTTCCTACTGTCTCTTGTCCCTAGCTTTTCCTATCGTTTCTCTCCCACAGTGTCACTCTCTCTTCCCTCCCTATTACACATTGTCTGTCTTATGCTCTGCCTGTTTGTACCTCGCACTGTACTGTATTTCTCTTCCCATTTCTCCATGTTCCTTCTTTGTATCTCTCTCTCTCTCTCTCTCTCTCTCTCTCTCTCTCTCTCTCTCTCTCTCTCTCTCTCTCACACACACACACACACACACACACACACACACACACACACACTTCCTTCCCCCTTCCCCCATCTTTACTAATCTCCTCCGTTCCTCTTTCTGGTTTATTACTCTCAGGCTCCTTCTTCCTTCCTCTCTTTTATCTGCCTCCCTGCTTCCACCCAGCACCCTTGCCCTTCACCCTGGCCCTGCCTCACCTCCACCCACCCTGACGCACCATAATTCACTCTGCCTCACCTCCATCGACTCTCCGTCACCTTCCTGCACCCTGTCTCATCTCCATGCACCTTGCCTCACATCCATCCACCCTGCCTCATATCCATCCACCCTGCCTCACATCCATCCACCCTGCCTCATATCCATCCACCCTGCCTCATATCCATCCACCCTGCCTCATATCCATCCACCCTGCCTCACCTCCATCCACCCTGCCTCACCTCCATCCACCCTGCCTCATATCCATCCACCTTGTCTCACCTCCATCCACCCTGCCTCATATCCATCCACCTTGCCTCGTATCCATCCACCTTGCCTCGTATCCATCCACCTTGCCTCATATCCACCCTGTCTCACCTCCATCCACCTTGCCTCATATCCTTCCACCCTGCCTCATATCCTTCCACCCTGCCTCATATATATCCACCCTGCCTCATATCCATCCACCCTGCCTCATATCCATCCACCCTGCCTCATATCCATCCACCCTGGCTCATTTACATCCACCCAGCCCTTCTACACCCTACACCCTGCCTTACCGCCACCAGGCCAGGCTCACCTCCACGCACCCTGCCTCCTTTCCTCTCTATCTCAGTGCCTCCTTTCTTTCTCTTCTCCATTTATTTTCCGCTGTCCAGCCATCTGTCTTCCTACCTGCCTCCTCGATTGTCTTCTGCCTACCTCTCTCCTTTCTTCCTCCATCCCTGCTTGTCTTCTTCCCTGCCTACCCCTTCCCTGCTCACCCCTTTCCCAACCTGCCATCTTCCTTGCCTGCTTCCTTCTGTGCCTATTTCTTTCTGTGCCTGCCTCATTCTTTGCCTACCTCCTTCCCTGTTAGTCTCCATCCCTACCTGCTTCCCTCTCTCCCCATGCCTGTTCCTTCTCTCTCCCCTCCTTTGCCTGTCTCCTTCCTACCTTCATCTCTTCTGATAATCTTGTCTGCCCATTCTTTTCCTCCCTTCCTGCCTTCCTCATTTCTTACTTGACTCGTTCTCTACCAGTTGCCTCCTCACATTACCTGCATCTTAATCTTGCCTTCACGCTTAGTTGCCTGCCTGTTTCCTTCCCTGCCTTGTCGCATGTTTCCTGCTTGATTTTCTCCCTTCCTTCCTGTCTTCCTACCACTTGCCTGTCTACCTGTCTGTTTCCTTCCCTGCCTTCTTGCCTGTCTCCTGCCTGCCCTTCTATTCTCCTGTCTTCCCTTTCTCTACCTTCTGCCTGACATGATTTCCTGCTTCCTCCTGTCTGCTCCTCAGCTTTCTTATCTGTCTGCCCTTCTGCCATCCTGCTACTTCCTTCCATCTATTCTGACTTCTTGTCAGCCTCCTGCCTGTCCTTTATTCTTCCTGCCTGCCTTCCAGTGAGTAGTGTAAATCAGAAGAGCACCTGACTGCTCCAACCATACGTCTCTCACCCGCTATTTGTCTCTCTCTGCCTCCCTGCTTCCATGTCTCACTGCCTGCCCTTCTGTTTACCACCCCTCCGGCCTTCTTGCCTGGCTGCTTCTCTGCCTGTCTTCATGCATCCCTCCATGACTGCATCCCTCCCGGTTTCCTTGTCTGCCTTTCTGTTTCCTTGTCTACCTCCCTCCTTCCTTGCTTCCCTCCATGTTTTCTGGCCTGCCTCACTGCCGCCTTGTTTGTCTTTTGGTTGTGTTCCTGCTTCCATGATAGTATCCTTGTCTCTTTGCTTCTCTTCCTGATTACTTGTCTTCCTTGCTCCTTTCCTACCTTCCTACCTCCCTGCCAGCCTGCCTGTCTCTTAATTTCCATGTCTGTCTACTTTCCAGATTACCATGCCTACATATCTTTTTGTGTCCTTCGTAATGCACCGGTCTTTCTGCTTTTGTTTTTGCCTACTGCACTCTCATGTCCGCATTCGGTTTGTCTGCCTCTGCCTTCCGTCCGATGTACCTGCCTTTTTTGCTTGTCCCGCTGCCTACTTCTCTGTCTTTCTCTTGCCCGTCTTCTTCCCTGCCTACTTAACTCCCAGCCATCTTGTCCTTTTGCCTTCGTCTGCCTGCCTCCCTACCTGCTTCCCTGCTAACTTCGTTACCTGTCCCTTCCATCGCCCTCCTCCCTCGTGGCTATCCTCTTATTCCCCTCCCCCCCCCCCCCCCCCCCCACACACACAGCACTCAGCGTGTGATTTGAAGCAGCTATACGGGTGGCTTCTTCCTCAGCACCTCCACCTTTATCATTGCTGGCCTGTCCATCATCCTGCACTCCCCCTCCCTCCCAACGCCCTACCTCCTCTCTCTTCACACTGCCAGCTCCCTCCCCACATCCTGCCTCCTCTCTCCCCACACTCTGCCATCTCCCTACCCACACCCTGCCATCTCCCTCTCCACACCCTGCCCCCCCCCTTCCCATTCCCTGCCTCCTCTTTACTGACACTCTGCCCCATCCCTCCCCACACATTGCCCCGTACTTTCCCATACCCTGCCCAGTCCTTCCCCACATCCTTCCCTCTTCCTCCCCACACCCTACTCACTCTTTCTCGCTACACTCTGCCCCTCTCTCAGCGCCCTTCCTCCTGCCTTCTCTCCTCCTTCTCTCAACCTTGCCCTCTCTCCTTCCGCCTCATTCGTTCCTCTGTTATCGTCTCCTCTCTCTTCCTGCCGCTCTTCTCCTCACCCTCCCTGCCCTTTTCACTCGGTTTCCTTCCCAGTTCACCCCCCTCTCTCTTCACTTCCTCTCCTTGCCATCTCACCCTCCACCCTCCAAGCTTCTCTTTACCCATGGCACCTCACCCTCCGCCCTCCCTGCCTCCCTTTACCCCTATTACCTCACCCTCCACCTCCTCACCCTCCCTGCCACCTAACCCTCCACGCTCCCTGCCACCTAACCCTCCACGCTCCCTGCCACCTTACCCTCCAAGCTCCCTGTCTCTCCACTCTCCCTCACTCTCTTTCTCCTCGGTTCTCCACGCACACACACACACACACACTCTCTTTCTCTCTCTCTCTCACGTCAGTCCCAGGTTAGACAGTTTTGTTACGCCCAATTTAATGGTAGATTAAATGATTCCTCCTTTCCTGAAAAACTCCTGTCAAGGCTTTTCCCTCCGGTTAGGTGTACTTCCTTTTACACTATTAGGAGAGGTGGATGGTTAGAGCCTTCATCGCTTGTGTTGTTTTTGTTTTTGTTTTTTTTATTAATACAGAGGCAACATTCACGCGGCAACTTTATCTATGGTACCCTCTCGGTATAGATTGTAAGACATTTTTGGGCACTACTTGTCCTTGAAGTTCTCCTTTTGAGGTATTGCATCTCCCTGCTATTCACTAAGTCTCTCTCAGCCTACACCATTCCCCTCTGTCCACTACATGTCCCCCTTCCTGCCTCGTTGTAACCCTCACCTCTGTCCCTCCCTCCCTCATCCCCCTGTATTCCCCGTCCCTCCCTGCCACTATCCCTCCCATCCCTCCCTGCCACTACCCCTCCCGTCCCTCCCTGCCTCTACCCCTCCCGTCCCTCCCTGCCACTACCCCTCCCGTCCCTCCCTGCCTCTACCCCTCCCGTCCCTCCCTGCCTCTACCCCTCCCGTCCCTCCCTGCCTCTACCCCTCCCGTCCCTCCCTGCCACTAGCCCTCCCGTCCCTACCTTCCTCTACCCCTCCCGTCCCTCCCTGCCACTACCCCTCCCGTCCCTCCCTGCCACTACCCCTCCCGTCCCTCCCTGCCACTACCCCTCCCGTCCCTCCCTGCCACTATCCCTCCCGTCCCTCCCTGCCACTACCCCTCCCGTCCCTCCCTGCCACTACCCCTCCCGTCCCTCCCTGCCACTACCCCTCCCGTCCCTCCCTGCCACTACCCCTCCCGTCCCTCCCTGCCTCTACCCCTCCCGTCCCTCCCTGCCACTACCCCTCCCGTCCCTCCCTGCCACTACCCCTCCCGTCCCTCTCTGCCACTCCCCCTCCCGTCCCTCTCTGCCACTACCCCTCCCGTCCCTATCTGACTCTTTCACTGCCGTCCCTACCTGCGACTTCCCCTCCCGTCCCTCCCTGCCACTACCCCTCCCGTCCCTCTCTGCCACTACCCCTCCCGTCCCTCTCTGCCACTACCCCTCCCGTCCCTCCCTGCCACTACCCCTCCCGTCCCTCCCTGCCACTACCCCTCCCGTCCCTCCCTGCCACTACCCCTCCCGTCCCTCTCTGCCACTACCCCTCCCGTCCCTCTCTGCCACTACCCCTCCCGTCCCTCTCTGCCACTACCCCTCCCTTCCCTCCCTTCCCCTACCCCTCCCTTCACTCTCTTCCTCTACCCCTCCCGTCCCTCCCTGCCACTACCCCTCCCGTCCCTCCCTGCCACTACCCCTCCCGTCCCTCTCTGCCACTACCCCTCCCGTCCCTCCCTGCCACTACCCCTCCAGTCCCTCCCTGCCACTACCCCTCCCGTCCCTCCCTGCCACTACCCCTCCCGTCCCTCCCTGCCACTACCCCTCCCGTCCCTCCCTGCCACTACCCTTCCCGTCCCATCCCCCACCAAATGAGTGACATGGACGGGAATTGCTCTTGACCGTCCTAGCTTCATGTCCCATCCCACCCCATCCGTCTCACTCACCCCACCCCCTCACTTACCCCGTCTCTCCCTTGCCTCCTCCCTAGCCACCCCTACTTCACCCTAATCCTCACCGTCACCCACACCCAGACAGCTCACCCTTACCTCCTTCACCTTCAACTCTTCTACCTCTTCCTCCTCACCCTTATTCCCCATATCCTTACCATCACTTCCTCTATTTCTCCCTCCCTCACCCTCATCCTCACCCTTACTTAAACTACCTTTCCCTTCCTCACCCTCACCCTTTCCCGTCCTCATCCTTCCGCATCCTCACCCCTCCTCATCCTTACTCCTTCTCACCCTCACTTCTGCCTCACTCTCCCCTTCCCGACCCTCACTCTTCCTCACACTCACCCTTCCTCACCCATACCCACCCGCACCCTTACGTCTGCATCATCCTCACCCTTCCTCACCCTCACCCTTCCTCACCACCATTTCTGCCTCACTCACCCCTCCTCACTATCATTCCTTCTCATCCTCACCTCTCCTCCCCCTCACCTCTCCTCACCCTCACGCCTCCTCACCCTTACTTCTGCATCACACCCACATCCATTCCTCTCCCTCACCTCCTCTGCATCACCATCATCACCCTGCCCAAAACCCACTCCTCTGTCTCACCCTCACCTCCGCATTCACCACCCTCACTCTCACAGCTGCCTCACCATCACCTCCGCATTCATCACCATCACTCTCACAGCTGCCTCACCCTCACCTCCCCTGCCTCATCTTCACCTTCCCTGCCTCACCCTCACCTTCCCTGCCTCTCCCTCACCTTCTCTGCCTCAGCCTCACACCCCTCCCTAACCCACACCACCCACATCTTCCCTGCCTCACTTTCACATATGCATCACCCTCACCTTCCCTGCCCTACCCTCACCTTACCTTCCTCACCCTTACATCCTCTGCCTCACCCTCACCTTCCCTTCCTCACCCTTACATTTCCTACATCTCCCGCACTTTATCTTCCTCTCCTCACGCCTTCTCTCTTAATTTTAATATTAATTTTCCTCTCTCTCTCTCTCTCTCTCTCTCTCTCTCTCTCTCTCTCTCTCTCTCTCTCTCTCTCTCTCTCTCGAGGCCTACCTCTCTTCTGCTGTCGCCTGTCTCCCACCGCCTGCCTATCCCCCGCTTTCTTCCTCTGTCCCTTTTCGTGCTTCCCTCTGTCTGTCTTCCTCTCTCCTCTGTCTGCCTTTCTCCCACTGCTTTTCTCCCTCCTGTTTCCTTTCTCTCACTTCTGCCTGCCTCTCTCTCCCACTGCTTCCGTCTCTCCTACTTCCTTCCTCTCCCCTACTGCCTTCCTCTCTCTGCTGCCTGCCTCTGTTCCTCTGCCTGCCTCTCTCCTACTGCCTGTCACTCTCCTTCTACTTGCCTCATCTACCTGGCTCTGTCCTTTTCCCCGCCTCCTTTCCTTTTCTTACCTTGTTTCCCTGCCTCTCTTCTTTTTCCTGTTTCCCTGCCTCTCCACCCTGCCTCTCTTCCTCTCCTTTCCTTTTCTTAACCCCTCTGTGCTCCTCTGCCTTTGGTACAGTCTTTCGATGCCTCACATTTCCTCTTTCTCTGCCTACCTCATCTCACTTGCATTTTATCCTATCCCTTTTTCCGTCTTGCCTCTCTTCCTTTACCTGCCTCTTCTGCATTAGTATTTTGCCCATCTCCCTTCCTTTTGCTTTATTTTTCTTCATCCTGTTCCTCTGCCTTCCTCTCTTCTTCCCTTTGTGTGGATCTCCTCCTGCCTCTCCTCTTCCTACCTCTCCTCCACTCTCTGCCTCCTGCCTCGCCAGCAGCACTGAGTGACGTGGCTCCGTATTATGTCTGGCCCCTCATTTAACCTCCTGTAGTCTGCCTGGCTGCCTGAGAGAGAGAGAGAGAGAGAGAGAGAGAGAGAGAGAGAGAGAGTATCCTGATTATGGCTGAATCGTGAGAGAGAAAAAAAAATAGATAGATAGATAGACAGATAGAGGGAGAAACAGATAAATAAATAGACAGATAGAGAAATAGATAGATAGATAGACAGAGAGAAAGAGAAATAGATAGATAGGCAGATAGAGAGAGAGAGAAGTAGATAGATAAATAGACAGAGAGAGAGAGACGGAGAGAGAGAGGGGATAGATAGATAGAGACAGACAGACAGACAGATACAAAGACAGACAGACACAAAGACCTACAGCCAGGAGGACAGACAGACAGACTCTCACAGTCAGAGACAGACAGAGAGATAGACAGGCAGGCAGACAGGGGAGAGGGGGGAGTGGTATTATAGGCAAGTGGAAAGAAAAACGGATGAAGGAAGAAAGAAGACAGGAAGGAAGAGCTGACATGAGAGATGGACGTACGCGCAGGAGGAGGGAAAGAAGAGGAAGAGGAGGAGAGAAAAAAGAAGCTGAAGAATGAGAGAGAGAGAGAGAGAGAGAGAGACCTCGCCCGAAAAACCTAACCTTATCTTTGCTGTACCAGTTACCATCATTTACCTCCCCTCATCAGCTCCCCAACATCTCTTCTCGTACTCCTCAATTAACCTCCCCACATGAGCTTTCCATGCCCAAACGTACTTCCTCTTATTGCTCCCCATTTGCCTTCCCACATAAGCTTCCCATTCCCCAACCTTACTCTCTGTCTTGCTAATCCCCAGTTTGTCTCCCCATATAAGCTCTCCATTCCTCAACCTGTTTCCCTCTCTTGCTACTCATCAGTTTACATCCCTACTTTAGATACCCATCCTCATTTTTTTTTTACTTCTTCCTAATTTATCTCCCCACATAAACTCCCCAACTTCCTCCCTACTCTAACTATTCCTCAGGTTACCTCCACTTACGCTCCCCAATCTCAGCTCCCTCCTCAGAAATATACTTCCTAATTTACTTACCCACATTAGCTCCCCTACCACACCTCCCCTTTTACATATCTGCTCCCCAGTTTACCTCCCCACATCTTGCACTCATACTACTCCTTTTATTTTCTTCCCCACATTACCTCCCCTATCGCACGTTTACCTCCCCATACAAGCACCCCAGCCTCACCCCACTCTTACTGCTCCCCAAGTTACCCTCTCCTCAATCCTTTCAGCCCGAGTACGTTCATGTCATGCTTGCTCTTCCCTGACGGTGTTATGAAGCTTAAAATAGACTTATCGAAGTGGAAGGATTGGGTAAAGCCTTCGTTAGTCCATTCAAAACAGGTTCTCTTTCCTAAACAGAAGCAAATCGTCTTGTGGAAGTAAGAATCAACCGCAAAAAAAAGTCGACATCATCTGATTAAATTGATTGTGCACCTCGTTTGTAGATTCCCTGAAACTTTCCCCAAATGTCCTTTTCCTCTTAAAATTCCTCGTGCTGTGCTGTCCATTTTACCCCTCTACCTACCATCCCACTCCCCATCCCCCCTCCCTGTTAACCCCGCCAACCAAAAGACGTCACTTTCTTCGCTGTACTCTTACACTCTCTGGATCAATTTATTCAATTTAGGATAGAATTTTGAAGCTGAAGAAGTTAGAGTGGCCTTAATTCTTTCTTATTTACAGAGGTTCACTGAACTGAATCTAATTTCCTGGCAGAAACGAGAATCAGGTACAAAAGACGTCTTCTGATTGGTGTTAGTCATGCATCTTCGTATACCTCCCAGTACAACCTTCTCCACATTCACCTCCCAGCTTAAGATTCCCCTATATCTCCCTTCCACCATACTTCTTTATCTACCTCTTTACGTAAGCCTCCTGGACCTGGCTTCCCTCTTACAAATCCACAGTTTGTCCTGTTCGGTAAACATCCCCTACCCATCTTCCCAAGACTCCCATCCCTTACAGCGCCCCAGTTCCTCTTATTCACAGTCCTTCCTCATCTGCCTCCTCGCATAGTCTTTCTTCCGTCCCCTCCCTTATTAGTACTTCCTCACTCGTTCTCTTTCCAACTCAGCTTTCCTAATTTATCTTCTCTATCTTTCATGTTGATCTCCCCAACCTACTTTTCCTCACTTACCTTCACCTTTAATCTCCCCAGCCTTTCTTTCCTCATTTATCTTCTCCTATATCCTCCCCAACCTCCCTTCCCTCTACATTGTATTTCCCCTTATGCCTCCCTACACAAGCATCGCCAACCTCACCTCACCCTTGACCTTCCACTACGATACCGTCTTCAGTATCTTAACCTTGGTGCTGCCTAACGGTTTTAAAAAGGTTAAGGAAGGCCTCCTGTGCTGAGGAGGTTAGGAATAGCCTCCGTTTAACCCTTTCAATCTTTTCATCTTTGCTTCTGCCGGGCAATTACATTCTGCTTAAAGAATACCTTTTGTAGCGGAAGTGAAGGGGTTATACTCTCCAGTCCTTTTCATACAGTATTATTTTTTACATAGTCATTATTGGCATCGGCAGATAAGTGTTTTCAGAATAGGAAAAACCTCGCGCAGTAGACTTACAGTATTGCCAGCACAACCTGCAAACCACTGTAACTCCCTCACTTTGCATCCCCCCCCCCCCCAAGAAAAAATCCCCAACCTCCTCGTACTTACGTTTACAGATATTAATCTCTTCACTACAGTTATGTATTTTCATATTACTAACATTACCTCTTTGCAAGTTAGCCTGTCTAATAGTGAAGGGGTTAACAAAAGCCGTAATTAACCTTGCAGGTGAGGAAAAAAGCTATCCAAAGGTGAACAAAATCGTCTAGAGATAGAATAAAATGTTTAATCTGATTGAAAGAGTTAAACTAAAGAGTTAAACCCTTCGGTATAATTAAGTCTTATTTGCCTCCTTTGTCCCGCCAGACGATTTATTCAGCGTGGGGAAGGCCTTTGGTGTTATTGGGATTAGGTGTTACGTGTGTCCCCATATACCCTCCAGCAGCATGACAGTTATATTTTCAGTTTTGCCACCGCCAGATGATTTTATTTAACCCAGAAAAAACGTTGTCTTGGGGATGGCGTCTGAGTAGAGCTGCAGGGGTACCGGATAACAGTAATGAATTCAGCAAGATTTATCCTACTTGATTTGAACCGGACCAGAACCGGGTAGGGAGTCTGTTACCTGATTTTTCCGGAAGCTCAGTTTTTTTCAAGTAATTGCCCTCCTTTCACTCGTATGGCCCATTTCGCCAGGGTTAATCACTCAGCCTGGAATACTGGAACAGTGTACACGGAATTAGACTACGGGATCGATAAAACTGGAACCACACCGGATCGGATTATGACTACCGAATCCCAGTTGTTGATTATACTTACTTGTACATGTATTTAGGTAAAAATGACGTTTTGAAATACTTTATAATTGCTCCTACCTTGCGATATTTTAACCCCTTGCTTCGAGTGACGGTTTCCGTTTTATCTTGCTACCACCAGACGATTTTTAATCAACTTAGAAACGAACATTGGTAATAAATGGGTTAATGGAGGATATAATTAACCACTCCAGTTCGAGGTCTCTCCAAACTTGAATGAAACTGGTAACAAGAATAAACTAAGAAGCGATTCAGGAGGCGTCATGGGATTGAAGGGATTAAAGGTAGCCTTCTCACAGCGTAGGGTCCGAGAGGTCTGACAGGGAAAGAAAGATTCGGGCAAGGTAGGTGATGATATTTTACTGAGCAGTTGCCTGTTGGTGGTCTGTGACTGGCACATTTCTACTACCAACACCATCCTATCTCCAGCTACACCTTTTAGAGCTCAGTAACCCAAAACGAGACCGAATCCATCCCCCTTAGGAGACCACAGCCACTTCTCAAGAAGGTATACCCTCCAGGGTGACCACCTCCCCATCATAAACGGTGAGCCCTTTTGATGGAATACAAAATTTTAACCCACATCAAGTAAATTAATTTTGACTGCACACTTGAAGCTTGAAAGTAGATGTTTTCTTCTTTGGAAACCCACCCATTGACCCAGTGCAATATGTCTAAGCAGAAGCAGGATGACTCAACAAGTTTCCACAAGGAGAGAGAGAGAGAGAGAGAGAGAGAGGCACACAAGTCAGCTATAAGAGTAACCTAAGATTACACCCACATGCACACTAGCACGGTGATAGAATTGTACCACTCGGTGCGCATGCTTGTGTGTGTGTGTGTGTGTGTGTGTGTGTGTGTGTGTGTGTGTGTGTGTGAGAGAGAGAGAGAGAGAGAGAGAGAGACAGACAGACAGACAGACAGACAGACAGAGACAGAGACAGACAGAGCAAAAAATTCAAATATTTTTGACACAATCTGGACGTAACTTGGTGGAAGTGTTTATGGTCAGCCAAGGGGTTGACCTATTATTTTCTTTTAGAAAATTAAGTCAAAGGTCAAGGGCAAAGGACAAGGTCAGTTCAAACAGTTTTAAACTGATTTAAGCCAAATTTTGTGGAACGGCCGAGGGTCAGGCAAGGATGAAGCGATTTGATCTTGAAAACAATCACATTTAGGTCAAAGCCACAGAGCAGGATGAAATGTTTGGCACTACAACTCAAATACTTTTTTTTTTTTTTTTCGATTTGAACCAAACTTAGTGGAAGGGTTTCAGGTCAGTCAAGAAAGAACTGATGAGATTTCCAGAACCGTAAGTCAAAGGTCAAGGCCAAAGGGAGGGATCATAGGTTAGGCTCTTAGATCAGGCTATAGGGCATAGGTTTTACATACTCTGAGTACTCCTTTGTGTTTCATTATTGATTTCTTTAGATGAATTTATTGAATCACGTGGAGACTCTTCTAATGGGAGGAGTTTTATTTTATTTTTTCTTTTAATGCAAGAATGAAAGAACCAAAGGCCAGGAACCAGCAAACTTGTTCTCTCCAAGCAAAAATAAAAACAAGATAACAGAGAGCCAAATTCAAGATCCGTGCATTTCGTGAAGCCTGGACAAACTTCGTTTGAAAGACTGGAGATCATAGGCAGTAGTAAATACAGACAGAGGGACACAGTTCCAGAGCTAATATGTTGCATACGTGAAGACTGGCAGTAACGGTTAACTTTTGCATAGAGAGTTGGACACAAAAGGGATGAGAGTTTGTTGCTAGACGAGTGCTACGCACCCTCCGCAGAGGTGGGGGGATGCAAGCAGACAGTTCAGAGGAGCAGTGACCATTGAAGCAGCGATAGAAAAAAGATAAAGCTGCAACAGTGCGGCGAGGAGACAGAGGTTGAAGGGATCCAGTAAGAGGAGGGGAGTTAATAAGACTAAAAGCCTTTGGCTCCACCTTGTTGAGAACTGTATGTGGGGAGCCTCCCCACACATGTGAGTTGTATTCAACACAGGGGTGAATAAATCTTGTGCATAAGGTCAACAACTGTGCAGGGATAAAGACGGCACGGAGTCGGCATAGCACACCTAATCTCTTGGATGCAGATTTTACAAGAGGTAATATAATCATTCCAAGATAAATTCTGAGAGAATGAAACCCCAAGTATGTTTAAAGAAGCAGGATTGAGCTGGATGTTAAAAATTAGAGGGTACTCCTGCAGAAGATTTTTTCTGGTTGAAACATGTAAGAACTGAGTTTTTGATACATTAAAAACAAGATTGCTTTTACTCCAGTCCAAGAAATGAGCCACGTCAGACATTAGGTGTGCCATAGTCTCATTCCTTGTTTGTTGAAGCAGCTGCTGAGATGGACGCAGCGGGAAGCGAATGGAAAAGTAAAGGATGGAGTCATTGGCGTATGAGTGAATAGAGTTAGATGTACAGCTTGGAAGGTCATAGATGAATAAAAGGAAGAGAGTTGGTGATAGGATGGAGCTCTGAGCAACACCAGTATTGATAGCTCTAGGAGAAGAATGGTGGCCGTCTTCAGCAGCAGCTATAGAACGACCAGAAAGGAAGCTAGAGATGAAGGCACATATAGAAGGATAGAAACTGTAAGAGGTTAGTTTGGAAATTAAAGATTTATGCCAGACTCGATCGAAAGCCTTTGAGATGCTAAGTGCAGTGGCAAAGCTTTCGCCAAAGTCCCGAAAAGAGGATAACCTGGAGGCTGAAAGGTAGGTGAGATGATCACCAGTGGAGCGTCCTTGGCGGAACCCATGCTGACTATCGGAAAGAAGGCTGTGACAGGAAAGGTGCTTTAACATTTTTTTATTAAGAACACTGTCAAAGATACTTGACGTACAGGACGCTGAAGTTATTGGGCAATGGTTAGAGGGCTAGGAATAGTTACCCTTCTTTGGGACAGGCGGAATGAGAGCAAACTTCTAGTAAGAAGGAAAGGTACAAGTTGACAAAGGCGAAAGAGTTTACCTAGGTAGGGTGTAAGAACAGAAGCAGTTCTTGAGGACAACAGGAGGGACCCCATCAGGCCCATATGCCTTGTTAGTATTGAAGCAAGTGATGATCAGTTGAAGAAATTTTAATGTCAGCCATGCAGTATATGGTCTTCATTCATCCTTCAGTACGAGAGATCCTTCCGAAACAATACAAAACTATTAATGGAAGAATGCAGTAAAAAGTGCGTCCTCTGGCTGAACAGGTTAATACCAAAGGGAAAGAGAGAGAGCCAAGGAGTCTGAGTGGATTATTATGCAGTACAGTGATTGAGGGGTGATCTTTTGAGGTGGTGATGTTGACGTGTGTGTAGGGGGAGGTGGGGGGAAGGTAGATAAAAATGGCTGCAGACTATGCTCCTTCCCCACCAAAGCTCTCCCAGAAACGGGATAAAATTATCTGTCCGTGAAGAGTAAAAATAAAAAGACTTGTTATTGCAGAAAGGGTCAAAGGAGACTGTATGTAGTTTTTTCAGTAAAAAAAAAAAAAAAAGTCTCTCACACCCTGAATAAATTCCTTTGTCGGTAGCAAGACTGAAGATGTCATTTCACTGAAGAAGTTAACATTATCTATGCTTCTATACACTCCATTCTTTCCTGTTTCTTCTGTTCCTTTCTTCTTTGCTTCCCTCCTTCTCTTTATTTTTTCTTGCTTTCTCCCTTACTTCCATCCCTCTCTTTATCTTCTCCTCCCCTCCTCCCTACCTCCTATACTTCCCGTTTACCTTCTGGTCCCTTCTTAAAGACTATACTCCTCCTCTTTATATTTTCCTCTCTTCCTCGTTACTTCTCACTTGTTAGTAATCATTAGTTTTCCTCCTTCTCTCCTTCCTTTCTTTACAATTGCAGTCTTCTTCCTTACTTCCCTCCTTCTCTTCATCTTCTCTTCCCTCCGTCCTTGCATATTAATTTCTTCTCCCTTCCCTTCTTCTGTTCATTCCACTCTCGTTGTGCGTCGCCCTTTCTCTCATTCTTGTTCTTACTTATAATTTACCGATAATTTTTTGAGCTCCTTCTCTTATTCCTTACTCGTTTTCCCTTTTCACATTCTACTTCATACATTGATTTTATATCTATTTATGTTCCTCTTTATTTCATCATATTCCTACCTCCTTCATTCTTTCCATAATCTGTTTTTTCTTTATTTTCATTTTGGTTTTTGTCTGCATTATTCCTCATTCCTATCATAATAATTCTCTCTCCAGTCCTCATTTTCCTTCTTCCTTCATTCTATCCACGGTCTTTATTTTTCTCTTCTTGTTCCTTTCCTTCCTCTCGTTATGTTTGTTCCTCTGTCAACGTTCATATTTACAGGCTTATTATCTTGCATTATTATCCTTCCTTCTCCAGGTCCCTCCTGTCTCTTTCATTTTCCTTTCTCATATCCCTCTTTTAGTCCATTCATGTTCCACGCTCCATCTTTTACATTTTTAGCACGTCTTCTCTCCTCATTTCCTTCCCCCTCCATCATTTCCTTTGCATTCTCTATCTTCTTCCGTTCTCAAATATTTCTCTTCTTGTATCTCTATTTCTATTCTTCATTCTCTCCTCATTTCACTCCTCCGTTTGTATCTCCATCCGCACTTACCTCATTTTATTTCCTTCCTCTCTTGTCCTTCCATCTCTCTCTCTCTCTCTCTCTCTCTCTCTCTCTCTCTCTCTCTCTCTCTCTCTCTCTCTCTCACCTTCCATCTGATCATCCTCGCCCCCTGCCTGCCTCAAGGGTGTGGGGGTGGAAGCGTGGATGGTGATACTTCAAGGCGACCCAGTGAGGCGGGAGGAAGGCATGGAGGGAAGGGAGAGAGGAGGGAAAAAGAGATAGACCGCTAGGGGAGGAAGGGAGAGAGAGAGAGAGGGGGGAGGTGAGGCAGAAAGGGAGAGATGGAACCAGAGAGGGAAAGTAGGTAGGGGAAGGAGTGAGAGAATGACAGTAGTTAGGGACAGGCAATGAGGGGAGGGACAGAGAGGCAGGAAGAAAGAAGTAGAGAAAGAGAGAGGGGAGGAGGGGGCAGGGAGTTGAGGTAGGGAGGAAAGGGAGGAATAAGAGTAGAAAGATATGGGTAGGGAGGGTTTGATGAGAAAAACAAGGAAGGGAAGAAGGAGAAAGGAAGGAAAAGAAAGAGGGAGAAAGAGAAGGACAAGGGAGGAGAAGAGGGAAGCGGAAGAGAGGGAGAGAAAGGCAAGGATGTGAGGGGGTCAGGGGTGGTGGGACAGCAGAAGAAAAACAGGGAGGAGAGGAAGAGAGGGAGGGAATGGCAAGTAAAGATGGAATGCAGGGAGGTTAAGAAAAAAAGGGAGAGAAAGGGAGGGAGAAGAGTGATGAAAAGTGGTGGGAAATGATAGGTAGGGAAAGAGGCGGAAATGTGAAATAGAAAGCAAGGGAGTGCGAGATACATGAGGCACAGAGGAGAGAGGGAAAGAGAGGAAGGGAGAGAGAGAAAGGGAATGAAAGATAGAAGAGGCACCTGGGAGCGAGGCTGAGAAAGAGGGAGAGGGGAAGATGAATAATAGGCATGAATGGAAAGGCAGAAAACATGGATTTATGAATTTGAGAGAGAGAGAGAGAGAGAGAGAGAGAGAGAGAGAGAGAGAGAGGAGAAGAGGATCACGCAGGATTTCAGGAAGGAAAATCTGATATAAGAAATCCTATCAGAAGAACCTGATTGTTAGCGGGGCATACCAGAATATCGTATTAGAGAGAGAGAGAGAGAGAGAGAGAGAGAATTAATGAAGTGATGATGGAGTAAATGGTCAATAAAGGATGGTAAAGAGGGAGAGGGCTACCCAGACACACATGCTTACAGCCACAACGAGTTTACCCAGCCTTAATGCAGGTACACCATGCCCCTTAATTACAGAAGGTAAGAAAAGCTTTGCCTAGCAGAAGGCTGACTTCCACCTTCTTCACTTTCCTGGTAAATTCTGTTAAGGAAGACAGTGGGATGCAACATTCATGACATGCTTGAAGAAAAATTAAAAGAGATGGAAAGTAATGGTAAAATGAATGATATTCATTGTCATGTCATCGGTTGAAACTACACACGGATTCTGTTCTGTAAGAGATATCTTGCCGGTGTCACTTGTGGTATAGCTGTAACCACCTTGTACCACCCTGCCCATATATGTGAGAAAATTTTGTGGCCAACAGTAGCAACTAGAGAATGTACCGATTATTAATAAACTGATTTATATATATTTTTGTGACCTGTGAATGAACTGGTGTGGAAGTAATTAAAATATAATAGTATTATTAAACTTGGGTCGCGGTCCGATAGATAGATAGATAGATAGATAGATAGATCCATCCATCCATCATCCAATCCTACGTTGCCCCATGAGGAGCGTAGGAGCCCGAGGCTAGGCAGTTCGTCCTGACATTTAAGATGAGAGTGACCAACCTCACTAATCCCTGAGTGGCATTACGTAAGCAAGAAACCCCAACCACCCCCTAGATATAAACCTTCACCGGCTCAATCCGATTGGAGCACAATAATTACCCACTAAACCACCAGGCGCCAGAATCTGGTTATATAGTTACCACCCAGCATAGTAAATGCTTTCCTGGTAACAGGAAACCATTTGGCTTGTCACTCATTGTAGAGTCACCCACAGGCAGAAGGAAGAGGAAAGAATGAAGGAATGAAAGACAGAAGAGGGAGTGTAAAGTCACCCGTAGGCAGAAAGATGAGGAAAGAATGAAGGAAAGAAAGATAGAATATGGAAGGAAAGAAGGATGGAGGAGAGGACAGGGCAGACACCCAAGAGCAGCACTACATTGAGTTGATGATATATATATATATATATATATATATATATATATATATATATATATATATATATATATATAAGTCAAGTCGCCGATGGCGCGGACTTCTATGCCGCGGTTTTCTATGGCACTGCAAGGTGCCAGAACCCAAAAAAAAAAAAAAAACGAGCCTTGGGCATAAAATACCTATGGCGCTGGGGCGCGGCAAGGTTTGAAACGCACCTCTTGCCTCTGAACCCCCAACCCTATGCCTTCTACTTTAGCACTATCGTCGTCGGCGTTAGGTACGTTCAGTATTTCATGCCCTTAAAGCCCTTTAGTATTGCTTAGTGTTTAATTTGTGTGTAATACATGCATTGACTGATTGCTTGATTGTGTGCCTGTGTAAAGTGGGGGAAAATAGGGAAAAGTGGGGTGAAAAGGGTGCTTTGGGCGAACGTCCAGAACCAAATTCCATTTAGCCCATAGGTTTAGTTATTTGTATGGAACGGTTTTCTATGGCGCGGGCTTGGCCCAGAACCAATTAGCCGCGCCTTAAGCAACTTGACTGTACTAACAAGAGAACCTATAATATACCAGAGAGCGACAGGTGGCGGTCCAACTGTTTTCTTTTCAATGTGCAGATATGTACGACTGAACAACTTTCCATAAACTCCAGTAGCTTCCTCCATTTACCTTCCATGTCATTAGTAAAAGATTAACGCTGTCGCTCAAGTTATAGTTCCTCATCCCTGGCCGGTGGCATAGGTGTAAATGTGAAATTCTGAGCGACGGAAAACGGCCAAGCACATTTCTTGGCGCTATAACGAAAAACTGAACAAAAATAGAAAAAATGAAGTAACAACATGTAGAGCGACTCCTTAAGGTGTTGCAAATGTCCAGTTCATATGATTCTAAGCACTCACTTGAGCTAACGATTTAAGTGAGCATAATGGCTGCTGTCTCGGAAGTCTGGTGGGCAGCGCAGTGAGTTCGATTTCATAGGACTGTCTTGCTTAACCCACAGTCTACTGGTGTTTGAATGAATGAAGCTAAAAGGCAGTGATATCTCGTGTCTTTTTACTAGTGAATTTTTAAATTATATTCGTCTAAGGTGTGGCAGGCACCCAACTGGTAATCAGTTTTAACCATACGAGTACTAAGTGTCTCCTGTGCTATCGTTGTTATGGCAGCAGTTTTTCATTTGGCAAGTGATTCACACTAACCACTCAATCTGAATAGTCAGATGAAATATCTCACGGTTATCTCCAAGTTGTAGCTCTTATTTTTCCATTATAGGTATAGTGTATTGATGTGTCAAGATTACCCAATAGAATGACGATCACTACCAGACTCAGCATGCAGCAGCCGTGACGTATTAACCGTTGTGATCATTTTAATTGTTCACGTAAGAAGATGCAAAGAACATACAACTTAGATATCTAATCATCTTAAAGAACTCTTTTCCATGTTGTTACTTATATTTATTTAAACACCACGAAATGTGGTCAGCTATATTCTGACGCCCTGCACTTCCATACATGTTCTCTTGTTTGTGGCTCTTATGCATCATTTTTATCATAGCTAAAAATATAGCTAAGATAAAAACGATGATGTATATCTTACATGTGGTCTTGCAAGGCTCTCATATAGTGCAAGGTTTATAGGTATTTGTGCGTGAAGTTTGTTTATAAAATCGATTAGTTTATCTACTTGCCACACAACCGCAATGCATTGCTTTTATATTTGTATATGTTCTTGTTATTAAAAATTATGGTATTTGTTATTATGAGAAAGACAGAAACAGACGGACAGACAGACAGGCTTAGCGAAATCAGTGTCGAGACGATCAACCAAAATATCCAGAGAACTAGGATAAAAACTTTACGATTCCAGTTTGTCTGGGGAGCGTCCAGTCCACGGCAGCAACAACACCGCCCAACCTAACCTAACCTAACCTAACCACCACTGCAACACTCTTAGGTATAAAGGAGCCAGATTTCACGATAAGCGTGTCAGCATCAGTTAACTTACCATAGATCGATTTTGTACTGCGTGTTTTGCCACTTTAATACTACTTCTGATATGATCCCTGCTTCCTAGAGCCTCTGAGAGAAGCTGAGAAGGAGGAGAAAGGGAGGAACAGGGAAAAGGGAAGAATCTAAAAGAGGAAAAGAAAAGGACGAAGAAATGAAGAAACGAAGAGAAGGAAGTGAACTAAAAAAAATCGGGAGAGAGAGAGGGGGGGGGAGAAAGATGAAGACAAAGAGAACATGAAAGAATAAAAATTGGAAGGGGAGAGAGAGAGAGAGAGAGAGAGAGAGAGAGAGAGAGAGAGATTTAAAAAGAGGACACTCACGAGGACATGAAAAGAAAAACTCTTGAGAGGGAAGTGGCGGTAAGGAGGAGGGGTGGAGGGGGAGAAGAGGGGTATGCGGAAAGAAGGCGCGAGGAAAGTGGATAAAGTTGGAGGAAAAAGTATTGAAAATGGACGCAAAAGTTGCAGATAAAAAGAGAGGTAAATGTTGGGAGAGGTGAATGGGATGGAAGGAGAGAGAGAGAGAGAGAGAGAGAGAGAGACGTGGGGAAAGGGTTCAGGAGAAGGGAGAAAGAACACAGAGGAGCAAAAAGAGAAAGAGAGAGAACGTGAGGGAAGTGGAACGGGGCAGGCGTACAAGGGAAAATAAATACAATGGAAATCAAGCAGCATCATACCTTTTGATTGTTTGGAAGCAGTTTGTTATGCGTGGCAATGACTAATGTTTTTATGCAAAGTATAAGACAATAATAACAAAGTGTGAACGATCCCTCCACCCACCAGTCGCCCCATCAGAACCAGACATAAAAAAAAAAAAAAAAAAAAAAAGGGGGGCTACCATGCAGAGTAGAAAAGTTCATAGAAATTTCATACGGAAAGATGAACTGGTATTATATTTTGCACATTGCCGGGTTCCTATGACTCACTCCTATCTAAGTTAACTCTTCTGGTTTTATCTGCAGTAAATCAGAAGGGAAGATACAACGATGTGAGGGTCGACCTATTTGGGAGTGTAGCCTGCAGGTAAACATTAAGAACACATGAAGAAGCACTGATATAATGCAACATACCACGGCAACCAACTGGTGTAAGGGCCGAGTATCTGAATATGCCAGTGAGACCTTGACCTCGGACATTTTACTCTCAGGATGTAATTACTTCATTCTTGGCTGACGCTTAACTATCCCATCAGCTTTGGTTCACATCACATCAGATCTGTTCGCGTCGCCTGTGTAGTGACTTTGATTTCTCCCTGTGAACTTGACTTTAGGCTACTTATTCTCAGAATCGAATCTTTATCCTTGATTGAACCTAAACTCCTTCACAAAGTTTGATCAAAACAGGTTACAAACTCTTTAAGCGTACCTTACATTGTGAATTTGACCTTTAACCTATTGTTCTAAAAAACAACAGATTTACTCCTTGACAGGCCTATAGCACCTCTACCAAGTTTTGTTAAAACCAGATCAAAATTACATTTTTTT